>NC_042977.1:49853804-49856304 GCF_901001165.1 Salmo trutta
TAGTAGTAGTAGTAGTAGTAGTAGTAGTAGTAGTAGTAGTAGTAGTAGTGGTGGTGTTGGCAGTAGTAGTAGTGGTGGTAGTAGTAGTAGTGTTAGCAGCAGTAGTAGTAGTGGTGTTGGTAGTAGTAGTAGTAGTAGGAGTAGTGTTAGTAGTAGTAGTAGTAGTAGTAGTAGTAGTAGTAGTAGTAGTAGTAGTAGTAGTGTTAGCAGTACTAGTAGAGGTAGGAGTAGTAGTAGTTGTAGTAGCAGTGGTAATAGTAGTAGTAGTGTTAGCAGTAGTAGTAGTAGTGTTAGCAGTAGTAGTAGTAGTAGTAGTAGTAGTAGTGTTAGCAGTAGTAGTAGTAGTAGTAGTGTTAGCAGTAGTAGTAGCGGTAGTAGTCGCATTAACAGTATTGTTAGCAATAGTAGTATTGTTAGCAGTAGTAGTAGTAGTAGTAGTAGAAGAAGTAGTAGTAGTAGTAGCGGTAGTGGTAGTAGTAGTAGCAGTATTAATAGAAGTAGTAGTGGCGGTAGTGGTCGCAGTAGTAGTAGTAGTGGTGGTAGTAGTATTAGAAGTAGTGGTAGAAGTGGTGGTAGTAGTAGTAGTAGTAGTAGTAGTAGTAGTAGTGGTGTTGGTGGTAGTAGTAGTGTTAGCAGTAGTAGTGGTAGTAGTAGTAGTAGTAGTAGTAGTAGTAGTAGTAGTAGTAGTAGTAGTAGTAGTAGTAGTAGTAGTAGTAGTAGTAGTGGCGGTAGTAGTGGTGGTAAAAGTAGTGATATTGGTAGAAGTAGTATTAGCAGTAGCAGTATTAATAGTAGTAGTAGTGGCGGTAGAAGTAGTATTCTTATTATTACTACTAGTAGTAGTAGTAGCTGTAGTAGTAGTCGTGTTGGTGGTAGTAGTAGGAGTAGTAGTAGTAGTAGTAGTAGTGTTAGCAGTAGTAGTGGTGGTGGTAGTAGTAGTAGCAGCAGTAGTTGTAGTAGTAGTAGTGTTTGTAGTAGTAGTAGTAGTAGTAGTAGTAGTGTTAGCAGTAGTAGTAGCAGTAGAAGTAGTAGTAGTAGTATTAGCAGTAGAAGTAGTACTAGTGGTGGTGGTAGTAGTAATAGTGGTGGTAGTGGTAGTAGTGTTGATAGTATTAGTATTAGTAGTATAAGTAGCAGTAGTGGTGGTGGTGGTGGTAGTATTAGTAGTAGCAGCATTGCTGGTGGTGGTAGTATTAGTAGTAATAGTGGTAGTGGTAGTGGTAGTGGTAGTAGTAGTAGTAGTAGTAGTAGTGGTGGTAGTAGTGGAAGTAGTAGTGGTGGTGGTGGTAGTGGTAGTAGTAGTAGTAGTAGTGGTATTGTTAGCAGTAGTAGTAGTAGTAGTAGTAGTGGTGTTAGGAGCAGAAGCAGTAGTGGTGTTGGTGGTAGTGGTAGTAGTAGTAGTAGTAGTAGTAGTAATGTTAGCAGTAGTAGTAGTAGTAGTAGTAGTAGTAGTAGTAGTAGTAATGTTAGCAGTAGTAGTAGTAGTAGTAGTAGTAGTAGTAGTAGTAGTAGTGGTAGTAGTAGTGGTAGTAGTAGTAGTAGTAATGTTAGCAGTAGTAGTAGTAGTAGAAGTGGTGTTGGTAGTAGTAGTAGAAGTAGTAGTAGTGGTAGCAGTAGTAGTAGTAGTAGTGTTAGCAGTAATAGTAGCAGTAGAAGTAGTAGTAGTAGTAGTATTAGCAGTAGAAGTAGTAATAGTGGTGGTGGTAGTAGTAATAGTGGTGGTAGTGGTAGTAGTGTTGATAGTATTAGTATTAGTAGTATAAGTAGCAGTAGTGGTGGTGGTAGTATTAGTAGTAGCAGCATTGCTGGTGGTGGTAGTATTAGTAGTAATAGTGGTGGTAGTAGTAGTAGTAGTAGTAGTGGTAGTAGTGGAAGTAGTAGCGGTGGTGGTGGTAGTAGTAGTAGTGGTATTGTTAGCAGTAGCAGTAGTAGTAGTAGTAGTAGTAGTAGTAGTAGTAGTAGTAGTAGTGTTAGGAGCAGAAGTAGTAGTGGTGTTGGTGGTAGTAGTAGTAGTAGTAGTAGTGTTGGTAGTAGTAGTAGTAGTAGTAGTAGTGGTAGTAGTAGTAGTAGTAATGTTAGCAGTAGTAGTAGTAGTAGTAGTGTTGGTAGTAGTAGTAGTGGTAGCAGTAGTAGTAGTAGTAGTGTTTGCAGTAGTAGTAGCGGTAGTAGTCGCAGTAACAGTAGTGTTAGCAGTAGTAGTAGTAGTAGTAGTAGTAGTGGCAGTAACAGTAGTGTTAGCAGCCGTAGTAGTAGTAGTAGTAGTAGTAGTAGCAGAAGTAGTAGTAGTAGTAGTGGTGGTCGTAGTAGTAGTGGTAGTGTTAGCAGTAGTAGTAGTAGTGGTGTTAGGAGCAGAAGTGGTAGTGGTGGTGGTAGTGGTAGTGGTAGTGGTAGTAGTAGTAGTAGTAGTAGTAGTAGTAGTAATGTTAGCAGTAGTAGTAGTAGTAGTAGTAGTAGTGGGGTTGGTAATAGTAGTGTTGGTAGTAGTAGTAGTAGTAGTAGT
>NC_042977.1:49868804-49971304 GCF_901001165.1 Salmo trutta
TGGCAGGGCTGAAATGCAGTGGAAATGTTTTTTGGATTCAGTTCATTTGCATGGCAAAGAGGGATTTTGCAATTAATTGCAAAATCTGAGGCAGCAGACTTTGAAAATTAATGTTTGTGTCATTCTCAAAACTTTTGGCCACGACGGTACAGTAAATAGAATATTGTAAGTAAGAATATTTTCAAGATAAATACACAACGCAGAGGACACGTGGACTAAAGGTCAGGAGGACCAAAGGTCAAGAGAGTACTAACGATCAATAGGGAATTATCAATGGAAATAGTTGGTTTTCAGTTCCACATCTGTTTAGAATCTGTGTAGGATTGTCAATCCTGGACTCGTAGCTACATGGCATGTTCTCATTGGTGCAAATTGTTTATACATTGAACCTGAAATAGGATACTTGTTATTTGGCCCAGTTATATTGCAAGAAATTCGAGTTGGTCAACCACAGGCTAGGGCTGGATTACAAAGTACATCTTGTCCCTTTGTTCTGTGGGGAGATTGACTGAGGGGAGAACCACTGAGGACAGCGAAGAATGAACATCTAGCATCTACCTCTCCACATGATTTGTTCTCTTTGAATAAACCTATTTTCCTCCCCCTGATTTTCTTTGTGGTCTATGTTATTGAAGAGTAACATCAACTGCTAACAGATTTCATTGCATTCAAATGGGAGCTTTAGAATGTTGAAAAAAATCATATTAAAGTGGATGGAAGGAGGACAAAAGCTGAATAGTTTAAAAAGTATAAATGATATCAAAAAACTGTATGCAAGCACATTATTCCAGACTGGTCTGCACATCTTTTAAGTTTGAATCACGTATCTAGCTTAAACAGTGTACAAAATATAGCATTCCAAAGAATAAAGAGTCAGAAATAAGTTGTACAATATTTAAAGTGTGAGAAGCAAGTCACACTAATAAAATAAAACTAAGATTAAAAGTAATATGACAGAGTGTCACCTTGGCAACAGCTCCTGGAGATTGGTCAGGAGTTTGTTGTTGGTTGTTTGAAGTGTTACTTGGACGTGTAATCTCCTGTAATATAGAAAAACACCATCACGTTCTGGCAGTGACTCAAGTTGTAGAAAGTTGGTTTGGTAGAACTCCTTTCAAAATACCTTCCCAAATGTGTCCAGATTCTGTTGTGTCTTCTCTCTATCCTCCATGGTCTTATGTGCATGCAACAGCACAGTACTAATCTGCCAGCAGCACAAACAATGACGCCACTTTCGTATGGTAATGAGGAAACCTTCAAAATAAAAGCCTGCATTTCAACACATTGCAAGATAAAATTGGCCATTGATTAAAATTATATTGTGCCAACAAGAAAAAGTTATTTATGAAAACAAAAACAAAATACGTTTTTAAAAACATTTAACACAATAATGAAAAAATAATGTTTATTATACAATGTTTATTATCTATACTGTTGTCTTGTCACTTTATCCCTACCTATATGCACATATCTACCTCAATTACCTCGTACCCCTGCACATCGACTCAGTACAGGAACCCCGTGTATATAGACAAGTTATCGTACCTCATTATGGATGTATTTATTGTGTTATTATTTCTCTGTGCATTGTTGGGAAGGACCCGTTAGTAAGCATTACACTGTTAGTCTACACCTGTTGTTTACAAAGCATTACACTGTTAGTCTACACCTGTTGTTTACCAAGCATTACACTGTTAGTCTACACCTGTTGTTTACCAAGCATTTCACTGTTAGTCTACACCTGTTGTTTACCAAGCATTACACTGTTAGTCTACACCTGTTGTTTACCAAGCATTTATCTGTTAGTCTACACCTGTTGTTTACCAAGCATTACACTGTTAGTCTACACCTGTTGTTTACCAAGCATTTACCTGTTAGTCTACACCTGTTGTTTACCAAGCATTTACCTGTTACTTCCGACTTCAACTGTATATGCACATCTACTCAGTACTGGTACCCCGTGTATATAGACAAGTTATCGTACCTCATTGTGGATGTATTTCTTGTGTTATTATTTCTCTGTGCATTGTTGGGAAGGACCCGTTAGTAAGCATTACACTGTTAGTCTACACCTGTTGTTTACCAAGCATTTCACTGTTAGTCTACACCTGTTGTTTACCAAGCATTACACTGTTAGTCTACACCTGTTGTTTACCAAGCATTTACCTGGTAGTCTACACCTGTTGTTTACAAAGCATTACACTGTTAGTCTACACCTGTTGTTTACCAAGCATTACACTGTTAGTCTACACCTGTTGTTTACCAAGCATGAGATAAATTAAATGTGATACTAACCAAATACAGTTCCTTGAAAAAGTGTTCAAACCCCTTGAATTTATTCACATTTTATTGTGTTACAAAGTGGGATTGAAATGGATTTAATTGTAATTTTTTGTCAACAACCTACAGAAAATGTTCCCTTTAAGTGGCGCATGTGTCCCTGCTGCACATTAGAAATATCAGCCCAAGAAGAGAAGCACAAGGTTGAATTTCACTGAACTTTCTGGAGTTTTCCCTGTTAGTTAACACTATCAACGTTTCCCTTTACTGTGGCAATTATGATCGAATCAACACAACATTAGTCACTTTCAATATAACGTACCGAAACAAAATGAACTGTGAAAGAGATTCTGCTATAGGCAGAACGCTTCAGAGTAGGATTCTACTGCTCACAACTCAGCCCGCACAGACCGCTGCGGCATAACCAATCAGAGCTGCTGTAAGCCTACATGCAATTATACAACTGGTGGGTCTAATCCTGAATACTGATTGGTTAAAACCGCATTCCAGCCTGTGTCTATTCTACAAATTACCACCGGCTAAATCTATGATGTTAAAATGCCTATTTACTCTGTTTCCATCTGACTGCACAATGCACTCATCAGCCCAGCCAGGCAATTTATAAACTTGATCTCCACTATAAAAGCATCGAGACATTATCTCACATTTCTCTGTAACGTCGTACAAAGGGGGCCAAGGCGCGGCGTGTAAAGTGCTCATATTCACTTTTATTAAGACACTTAGAACAAAAACAACAAAACGACCGACAACAGTTCCGTCAGGTGACCACTATACACTAAACAGGAAACAACTACCCACAAACAACAGGAAAAAACACCCCTACTAAATATGACCTCCAATTAGAGGCAACGAGGAACAGCTGCCTCCAATTGAAGGTCAACCCAATAAACCCCAACCTAGATATAGACAAACTAGAAATCCAACATAGAAATAGAGAACATAGAACAAACACAAAAACACCCCCTGTCACGCCCTGACCACTCTACCATAGAAAATAACAACTTATACTGGTCAGGACGTGACAATCTCACATTTCTTTTGGACTAACATTTAGTTTTCAATAACGGAGATTTCTCTAAACCTTGCTGTCTGTCTCTCTGACATTTACAACATTGTTTCAATATTCAAATTCAATGTCCAGCTGTCCCATAGTAATGAATGTGTCGTGAGTCGGGATGAAAGACAGGTAGGATGCTTTTCTCAGCCAGTCGACATCATGAATCAGCATCATTTCTATGGATATATAGAAATAACTATTGGCTATCTCCTCTGAACAACAGTGTCCTGACGAGAGAGCACATTTTCTATGCCAGGTGAAATTGCGCATCATTAGCTCATTGTTATGGATGTATTGAAATAAATGTCATTAGAAAAACAGCTTAAACAAATGCAAATGCAGCTACTTCGTTGTTATTCTGGCTGCACTGTTTGACATCACTGTTTTTTAACCGTTGCTGGCTTGCTAGCAAGCAAGGGATAAGAACGTTGCCAGCCAGTATGGCAATGGAACATTTAGAACAAACGACTGGGTCGTGTCCATAGATACAGAACAAAAAGACTGAACGACTGGGTCTCATCTCTGGCAACCGAACCAACAGAACATACGACCAGCCAGCTTGGGTAGCAACCGTAGATTTGTGTCGGGACTATATCTTGTGGAAGGATGAAAAAGTATAAATAAATTAATCAAAATAATGTTTTTAATGAAAATATGTCAATCATTATTTGAATATGTTGGTAACCCGTTGTATAAAAGTGATAATGCCAGAGAAGCCAGTGTTTGGAGGATATATTGGCACGGGTGTTGTTAGGCCCGAGACAAAGTCCAAACACGGCTTCTCTGGCATTATCACTTAAATAGACCATTGCAATATATGGATCTGTGCCATATACTTTGAACTGGACTGTGTTTACAGCATGAGCGGTTGTGAGTAGATGCGCTTGTTTTGAGATGAAAGCGCGAGCTACATGTAGCCACGTGTGAACATTTTGTTCATATCCTTTGCTAGTTAGTGAGTTAGTAGTCCAGTTATAGATCATTTTGTAGTCATCAATAGGGGGATGATTGCTTCCTAACACTCCTAGCACAAAATGTGTACATTTCTAGACATCTTTTAAAAGCAGGTCCGGTAAAGAGCTTTTTTTTAGTCTTAAAGGGGCAGTGTTGTATTTTGAGACAGGCTTGAATAATTTGTCTGATTCGCTGTAATAATGGTATGGGAATACTAATGAATTGTATTTTGTAAAGTGGTTTCTTGCATCAAATAACACAACAATATTTTCAGTCACCTCCTTGTCTGAGGGACAAGTGGATAAACAAGTCTCATGGAATGTAGGCCTACATAGAACACCACACATTGGCTGCTACTGTAGGCTGAATGATAGAACGGCTATTTCCATGTTAAAATATTAGGGGATGCATTGTATACATTGTTTTTATTTTTCTCAAATAGCCACTCTAGCATACTTGGCCACCGTTAAAACTGTAGCTAAAGCAGGTACAGCCTCAGTGTTCACAGTAAATGCTGGAAGTTGCACAGAATTTTCACAACGTTCAAGTTTGCGCCCAGCAGACCTGACATTTGCTCAGTGCCAAAAAAATAGGGAACATTGTCAGAAAGGTCACAGTGGAAGATAGTCGTTGCAATAAGTATTCAGCTCCGAGTCAGTACATGTTAGACACACCTGGATTGTGCAATATTAGCCTAATATTATTGTCACTACAATGTTATTGATCAATCCTCAGTTTTTTACCATCACAGCCATTGAACTCTAACTGTTTTAAAATCAACAAATAGCCTCAAGGTAACATCCCTGAGCAGTTTTTCAAGTCCTGCAGCTAGCAGGACTACATTTTGCTAGCTAACAGGATGTCATGTCCTGACCAGCAGAGGGAGTAGTTGTGTAGTATTTTGGTCAAGACGTGGCAGAAGAAGTCTGTGTATGTGTGTTCTGGGATGTATGTTTCTATGTTGGTCTGTGTGGCTCCCGATCAGGGACAGCTGGTTATCGTTGTTCCTGATTGGGAGTCATATATTAGGTGTGTGTTTTTCACTTGGGTTTGTGGGTTGTTGCGTTAGCACTGCTATTATTTGTATGTATAGCCTGTCTTGAGTCGTTTTTGTTTATTGTTCGCCGTGTTTGCTTTATTATTTTTTCAATAAAAAGATGAGTATTCACATCCCGCCTGCATTTTGGTCATTTCAACACGGCAACACCTGTGACACAGGATCAGCTAAATACAACTCCCCCTAGATGCAGCCATGTCTCATTGTCACGTTATGAGATTTGTAAATGAAAGACGAATATGATAATACGAATCTAATTTCCCCCCATCTTCCCTTTTAGGGAATTTCTGGCGCAGCACAGACATGCCCTTATCCAGATGGTGTGACAAAGGCATTTCCTTAAAGACCTGCTAACTTTGTTGTTGGACCCAGTCAGGTCATTAACACAACAATATAACGAGCCATACCGTGTGGTGCTGGGTCCAGTCAGGTCTTTATCACAACAATATAACGACCCATACCATGTGGTGCTGGGTCCAGTCAGGTCTTTATCACAACAATATAACGACCCATACCGTGTGGTGCTGGGTCCAGTCAGGTCTTTAACACAACAATATAACGAGCCATACCTTGTGGTGCTGGACTCAGTCAGGTCTTTGACAGAATCAAGAGAGAAAACCTTCATGGCGGGAGCTCTCCAGGAACAGGGTTGGAGCGCACTGGCCTACACAACGGGAGCTCTCCAGGAACAAGGTTGGAGCGCACTGGCCTACACGACGGGAGCTCTCCAGGAACAGGGTTGGAGTGCACTGGCCTACACGACGGGAGCTCTCCAGGAACAGGGTTGGAGCGCACTGGCCTACACAACGGGAGGTCTCCAGGAACAGGGTTGGAGCGCACTGGCCTACACAACGGGAGCTCTCCAGGAACAGGGTTGGAGCGCACTGGCCTACACTACGGGAGCTCTCCAGGAACAGGGTTGGAGCGCACTGGCCTACACGACGGGAGCTCTCCAGGAACAGGGTTGGAGCGCACTGGCCTACACGACGGGAGCTCTCCAGGAACAGGGTTGGAGCGCACTGGCCTACACGACGGGAGCTCTCCAGGAACAGGGTTGGAGCGCACTGGCCTACACAACGGGAGCTCTCCAGGAACAGGGTTGGAGCGCACTGGCCTACACAACGGGAGCTCTCCAGGAACAGGGTTGGAGCGCACTGGCCTACACAACGGGAGCTCTCCAGGAATAGGGTTGGAGCGCACTGGCCTACACAACGGGAGCTCTCCAGGAACAGGGTTGGAGCGCACTGGCCTACACAACGAGAGCTCTCCAGGAACAGGGTTGGAGCGCACTGGCCTACACAACGGGAGCTCTCCAGGAACAGGGTTGGAGCGCACTGGCCTACACGACGGGAGCTCTCCAGGAACAGGGTTGGAGCCCCCTAGTCTACAAGACAGCTTTCAACATACCAGTATTTGTGTACATTACTTTAAGAAATGCTGGTATAAAATACAATATTTGAAATAAAATATATCAAATTATCCTTTTTTTTCAAAGGTGGTTGCAATGCTGTGAAAACAACTTGTACTGCACGAGTGCAAAAAATATATATATTCCCAAATATATACCCTAAAGAAGGCACAGTGATGCCGAAACGTTTGGTAAATACCCAATAAATTACTGTGAGTTTAGATACGGAGTGTGCGACTTTCTTTTGATAGTTTATATTCCCTGTTTTATGCGTAGCAGTCGGACGTCTGTTTTGTCTTGTCCTGTATATATCGTTTTCTTCGTATATATTTCGTATATATTTTTAATCTCAATTTCCATCTACGGACTGAATATACTCTCCTGCAACCTGCCTCACCCAATGTGGTACAGATCTGCTATTTTTATACTTTAGAACCGGACCCCCCATCAGTAGCTAGCCAGATAACTAGCTACTAGCTAGTAGTCAGTTAGCCACTGCTAGCGGTCATTCCCGTTAACTCAGACATCAGCCAGCCTCAGCCCGGTCAATTCCTGCCAGTCTGCACAGCGTGATATCAACCCAAAGCATATCGGACTGCTTTTTCTCTACCACATCTCCGGATTCCTATCGCAAACTTTACACCGGATCATCGCAGCTAGCTAGCTGCTATCCGAGTGGCTACTCCTGGCTAACGTCTCTATCCCGAAGCAAGCCCTAGTTTGCCTGGAGCTAGCCTCGAGCTAGGCCCATCTCCCGGCTAGCCGAAGAGGTCCATCAGACAATTCTTGGGCTACAATACCTCTTTTGCCAATTGGCCTGGATCCTTTACTGCCGACACAGAGCCCCACCGATCCATCACGACTGGTCTGCCGACATAACCGTCCGAGGGGGTTTCAATAGGTTCTTCAGTTGCGACGTCGCCGGAGGCCCATCTGCTAGCCCCGGCCCGCTAGCTGTCTGAATCACTGTGTCTCCAGCTCGCCTAGCGGAGTAGAGACTACTGAATCGGCTCCCTGACTCATCTATTGCTACTCACTGGACCCTATGATCACTCGGCTACACATTTCTCTCCCTGATGTCAATGTGCCTTGTCTATTGCTGTTTTGGTTAGTGATTATTGTCTTATTTCACTGTAGAGCCCCTAGTCCTGCCCAATAAGCCTTAGATACCCACCCCACATGCAGTGACTTCACCTGGCTTAACTGGAGACAGGTAAGAGACAAAACCTCTCTCATCGTCACTCATTGCCTAGGTTTACCTCCACTGTACTCACATCCTACCATGCCCTTGTATGTACATTATGCCTTGAATCTATTCTTCCGCGCCCAGAAATCTGCTCCTTTTACACTCTCGGATCCGAACGCACTAGACGACCAGTTCTTATAGCCTTTAGCCGTACCCTTATCCTACTCCTCCTCTGTTCCTCTGGTGATGTGGAGGTTAATCCAGGCCCTGCAGCCCCCCAGCACCACTCCCATTCCCCAGGCGCTCTCATCTGTTGACTTCTGTAACCGTAAAAGCCTTGGTTTCATGCATGTTAACATTAGAAGCCTCCTCCCTAAGTTTGTTTTATTCACTGCTTTAGCACACTCTGCCAACCCGGATGTCCTAGCCGTGTCTGAATCCCGGCTTAGGAAGGCCACCAAATATCCTGAAATTTCAATCCCTAACTATAACATTTTCCGACAAGATAGAACTGCCAAAGGGAGCGGAGTTGCAATCTACTACAGAGATTGACAGAACTCTGCAGGCTGACTATCCAGGTCTATGCCAAACAATTTGAGCTTCTACTTTTAAAAATCCACCTTTCCAACAACAAGTCTCTTACCATTGCTGCTTGTTATAGACCCCCTTCGGCTCCCAGCTGTGCCCTGGACACCATATGTGAATTGATTGCCCCCCATCTATCTGCAGAGTTCGTACTGTTAAGTGACCTAAACTGGGACATGCTTAACACCCCGGCCGTCCTACAATCTAAGATATATGCCCTCAATCTCACTCAAATTATCAAGGAACCTACCAGGTACAACCCTAAATCCGTAACCATGGGCACCCTCTTAGATATCATCCTGACCAACTTTCCCTCTAAATACACATCTGCTGTCTTCAACCAGGATCTCAGTGATCACTGCCTCATTGCCTGCGTGCGCAATGGGTCCGCGGTCAAACGACCACCCCTCATCTTTGTGAAATGCTCCCTAAAACACTTCAGCGAGCAGGCCTTTCTAATCGACCTGGCCCGGGTATCCTGGAAGGATATTGACCTCATCCCGTCAGTAGAAGATGCCTGGTTGCTTTTTAAAAGTGCTTTCCTCACCATCTTAAATAAGCATGCCCCATTCAAAAAATGTAGAACCAGGAACAGATATAGCCCTTGGTTCACTCCAGACCTGACTGCCCTTGACCAGCACAAAAACATCCTGTGGCGTACTGCATTAGCATCGAATAGCCCCCGCGATATGCAGCTTTTCAGGGAAGTTAGGAACCAATATACACAGGCAGTTAGGAAAGCAAAGGCTAGCTTTTTCAAACAGAAAATTGCATCCTGTAGCACAAACTCCAAAAAGTTCTGGGACACTGAAAAGTCCATGGAGAATAAGAGCACCTCCTCCTAGCTGCCCACTGCACTGAGGCTAGGAAACACTGTCACCACTGATAAATCCACGATAATTGAGCATTTCAATAAGCATTTCTCTACGGCTGGCCATGCTTTCCACCTGGCTACCCCTACTCTGGTCACCAGCCCTGCACTCCCCACAGCAACTTGGCCAAGCCTCCCCATTTCTCCTTCACCCAAATCCAGATAGCTGATGTTCTGAAAGATCTGCAAAATCTGGATCCCATACAAATCAGCTGGGCTAGACAATCTGGACCCTCTCTTTCTAAAATTATCCGCCACCATTGTTGCAACCCCTATACCAGTAGCCTGTTCAACCTTTCTTTCGTATCGTCTGAGATCTTCAAAGATTGGAAAGCTGCAGCGGTCATCAACCTCTTCAAAAGGGGGAGAAACTCTAGACCCAAACTGCTACAGACCTATATCTGTCCTACCCTGCATTTCTAAAATCTTCGAAAGCCAAGTTAACAAACAGATCACCGACCTTTCTCCACTATGCAATCTGGTTTCCGAGCTGGTCATGGGTGCACCTCAGCCACGCTCAAGATCCTAAACAACATCATAACCGCCATCGATAAAAGATAGTACTGTGCAGCCGTCTTCATCGGTCTGGCCAAGGCTTTCGACTCTGTCAATCCCCGCATTCTTATCGGCAGACTCAATAGCCTTGGCTTCTCAAATGACTGCCTCACCTGGTTTACCAACTACTTCTCAGATAGAGTTCAGTGTGTCAAATCGGAGGGCCTGTTATCCGGACCTCTGGCAGTCTCTATGGGGGTGCCACAGGGTTCAATTCTCGGGCCGACTCTTTTCTCTGTATATCAATGATGTCGCTCTTTGCTGCTGGTGATTCTCTGATCCACCTCTACGCAGACGACACCATTCTGTATACATCTGGCCCTTTTTTGGACACTGTGCTAACAAACCTCCAAACGAGCTTCAATGCCATACAACACTGCTAGTAAAACTAAGTACATGCTCTTCAACCGATTGCTGCCCGCACCTGCCCGCCCGACTAGCATCACTACTCTGGACAAATACCTAGGTGTCTGGTTAGACTGCAAACTCTCCTTCCAGACTCACATTAAGCATCTCCAATCCAAAATTAAATCTACAATCGGCTTCCTATTTCGCAACAAAGCCTCCTTCACTCATGCTGCCAAACATACCCTTGTAAAACTGATTATCCTACCAATCCTTGACTTCGGCGATGTCATTAACAAAATAGCTTCCAACACTCTACTCAGCAAACTGGATGCAGTCTATCACAGTGCCATCCGTTTTGTCACCAAAGCCCCATATACTACCCACCACTGCGACCTGTATGCTCTCGTTGGCTGGCCCTGACTACATATTCGTCGCCAAACCCACTGGCTCCAGGTCAATTATAAGTCTTTGCTAGGTAAAGCCCCGCCTTATCTCAGCTCACTGGTCACCATAGCAACACCAACCCGTAGCACGCGCTTCAGCAGGTATATTTCACTGGTCACCCCCAAAGCCAACGCCTTTCCTTCCTCTCTGCTGCCCATGACTGGAATGAATTGCAAAAATCACTGAAAAAAAACAGCAACAGCGCCTCTTCAACCTCAGGATGCTGAAGAAATTTGTCACCAAAAACACTCAAACTTTTACAGATGCACAATTGAGAGCATCCTGTCGGGCTGCATCACCGCCTGGTACGGCAACTGCTCCGCCCACAACCGCAAGGCTCTCCAGAGGGTAGTGAGGTCTGCACAACGCATCACCGGGGGCAAACTACCTGCCCTCCAGGACACCTGCACCACCCGATGTCACAGGAAGGCCAAGAAGATCATCAAGGACAACAACCACCCGAGCCACTGCCTGTTCACCCCGCTATCATCCAGAAGGTGAGGTCAGTACAGGTGTATCAAAGCTGGGACCGAGAGACTGAAAAACAGCTTCTATCTCAAAGCCATCAGACTGTTAAACAGCCATCACTAACATTGAGTGGCTGCTGCCAACATACTGACTCATCTCTAGCCACTTTAATATAAAAAATTGGATGTAATAAATGTATCACTAGCCACTTTAAACAATGCCACTTTATATAATGTTTACATACCCAACATTACTCATCTCATATGTATATACTGTACACTATACCATCTACTGCATCGTACCTATGCCGCACGGCCATCGCTCATCCATATATTTATATGCACGTATTCTTATTCATTCCTTTACACTTGTGTGTACAAGGTTGTTGTTGTGAAATTGTTAGATTACTTGTTAGGTATTACTGCATGGTCGGAACTAGAAGCACAAGCATTTCGCTACACTCGCATTAACACCTGCTAACCATGTGTATGTGACCAATAAAATGTCATTTGAATTGAAGCTGGAGACTTATATCTCCCTCTCTAACTTTAAGCATCAGCTGTCAGAGCAGCTTACCGATCACTGTACCTGTACACAGCCAATCTGTAAATAGCACATCCTACTACCTCATCCCCATATTGTTCTTTATCCTCTTGCTCTTTTGCACCCCAGTATCTCTACTTGCACATCATCATCTGCACATCTATCACTCCAGTATTAATGCTTAATTGTAATTAGTTCACCTCTAGGGCCTATTTATTGCCTTACCTCCCTACTCTTCTACATTTGCACACACTGTACATAGATTTTTCTATTGTGTTATTGACTGTACGTTTGTTTATGTGTAACTCTGTGTTGTTGTTTTTGTCACACTGCTTTGCTTTATCTTGGCCAGGTCGCAGTTGTAAATGAGAACTTGTTCTCAACTGGCCTACCTGGTTAAATAAAGGTGAAATAAATTAAATTAAATTAAAATTCCCAAAGTTTAGCATGTCTTTGCAGCGGGACTCTTATTTTGAAGGGAAATACATCTGCATTTGTGCCGCCAGCATAATATCCTGCTGCAAGCAGAACGCTAATCAACTACAGAAGAGTATTAGGGCCAAGCAAAAAGATGGAGAAAAAAAACTGATGTACTTAAAGGTCGACTTTGGGCAAAAACAACGGCTTTAAACTGTATAACTGATCAATACCACACCATGCCAGGTAATTTAATGTTTCAACAACAACAACAACAACAGCAGGACTCACATGATATTCTACAAACACCACACAGGGCAGACATCACAATTATTCGCAAAAGGAAACGACGCAGAGGAAGAAGAGCCGGATGCCTCGTCCGGATCCGCAGAAGGCAACTAGGAGAGCTGTCGTTACCGTCAATATTACTCGCCAACGTGCAATCATTGGACAATAAACTAGACGAGGTACGATCACGAATATCCTACCAACGGGACATCAAAAACTGTAATATCCTATGTTTCACGGAATCGTGGCTGAATGATGACATGGATATTCAGCTAGCGGGATACACGCTGCACCGGCAAGATAGAACAGCACACTCCGGTAAGACGAGGGGGGGCGGTCTGTGAATATTTGTAAACAACAGCTGGTGAACGGAATCTAAGGAAGTCTCTAGATTTTGCTCGCCTGAAGTAGAGTATATTGTGATAAATTGCAGGTCACACTACTTGCCTAGAGAGTTTTCACCTATACTTTTCGTGGCTGTTTATTTACCACCACAGACAGATGCTGGCACTAAGACCACACTCAGTCAGCTGTATAAGGAAATAAGCAAACAGGAAACCACTCACCCAGAGGCAGCGCTCCTAGTGGCCGGAGACTTTAATGCAGGGAAACTTAAATCAGTTCTACCAATTCTCCATCAACATGTTAAATGTGCAACCAGAGGGAAAAAAATTCTAGATCACCTGTACTCCACACACAGAGACGCCTAAAAAGCTCTCCCTCGCCCTCCATTTGGTAAATCCGACCACAACTCTATCCTCCTGATTCCTGCTTACAAGCAAAAATTAAAGCAGGAAGCACCAGTGACTCGGTCTATAAAAAAATGGTCAGATGAAGCAGATGCTAAACTACAGGACTGTTTTGCTATCACAGACTGGAACATGTTCCGGGATTCTTCCAATGACATTGAGGAATACACCACATCAGTCACTGGCTTTATCAATAAGTGCATTGAGGACGTCGTCGCCTCAGTGACTGTACGTACGTACGTACGTACGTACCCCAACCAGAAGCCATGGATTACAGGCAACATGAAGCACTGAGCTAAAGGGTAGAGCTGCCGCTTTCAAGGTGCGGGACTCTAACCCGGAAGCTTACAAGAAATCCCGCTATGCCCTGCGATGACCCATCAAACAGGCAAAGCGTCAATACAGGGCTAAGATTGAATCATACTACACCGGCTCCGACGCTCGTCGGATGTGGCAGGGCTTGCAAACTATTACAGACTACAAAGGGAAGCAAAGCCGCGAGCTGCCCAGTGACACGAGCCTACCAGATGAGCTAAATCACTTCTATGCTCGCTTCGAGGCAAGCAACACTGAGGCATGCATGAGAGCATCAGCTGTTCCGGACGACTGTGTGATCACGCTCTCCGTAGCCGACGTGAGTAAGACCTTTAAACAGGTCAACATTCACAAGGCTGCGGGGCCAGATGGATTACCAGGACGTGTGCTCCGGGCATGTGCTGACCAACTGGCAGGTGTCTTCACTGACATTTTCAACATGTCCCTGACATGTCCGTAGCCATGAAGTGCTTTGAAAGGCTGGTAATGGCTCACATCAACACCATTATCCCAGAAACCCTAGACCTACTCCAATTTGCATACCGCCCAAACAGATCCACAGATGATGCAATCTCTATAGCACTCCACACTGCCCTTTCCCACCTGGACAAAAGGAACACCTATGTGAGAATGCTATTCATTAACTACAGCTCAGCGTTCAACACCATAGTGCCCTCAAAGCTCATCACTAAGCTAAGGACCCTGGGACGAAACACTTCCCTCTGCAACTGGATCCTGGACTTCCTGACGGGCCGCCCCCAGGTGGTGAGGGTAGGTAGCAACACATCTGCCACGCTGATCCTCAACACTGGAGCTCCCCAGGGATGCGTGCTCAGTCCCCTCCTGTACTCCCTGTTCACCCACGACTGCATGGCCAGGCACGACTCCAACACCATCATTAAGTTTGCTGACGACACAACACTGGTAGGCCTGATCACCGACAACGACGAGACGGCCTATAGGGAGGAGGTCAGAGACATGGCCATGTGGTGCCAGAATAACAACCTCTCCCTCAACGTAACCAAGACTAAGGAGATGATTGTGGACTACAGGAAAAGGAGCACCGAGCACGCCCCCATTCTCATCGACGGGGCTGTAGTGGAGCAGGTTGAGAGCTTCAAGTTCCTTGGTGTCCACATCAACAACAAATTAGAATGGTCCAAACACACCAAGACAGTCGTGAACAGGGCACGACAAAGCCTATTCCCCCTCAGGAAACTAAAAAGATTTGTCATGGGTCCTCAGATCCTCAAAAGGTTCTACAGATGCAACATCGAGAGCATCCTGACCGGTTGCATCACTTCCTGGTACAGCAATTGCTCGGCCTCCGACAGCAAGGCACTACAGAGGGTAGTGCGTACGGCCCAGTACATCACTGGGGCAAAGCTGCCTGCCATCCAGGACCTCTACACCAGGTGGTGTCAGAGGAAGGCCCTGAAAATTGTCAAAGACCCCAGCCACCCCAGTCATAGACTGTTCTCTCTACTACCGCATGGCAAGCGGTACCAGAGTGTCAAGTCTAGGACAAAAAGGCTTCTCAACAGTTTTTACCCCCAAGCCATAAGACTCCTGAACAGGTAATCAAATGGCTACCTGGACTATTTGCATTGTGTGCCCCCCAACCCCTCTTTTTACGCTGCTGCTACTCTCTGTTTATCTTATATGCATAGTCACTTTAACTATACATTCATGTACATACTACCTCAATTGGCCCGACCAACCAGTGCTCCCGCACATTGGCTAACCGGGCTATCTGCATTGTGTCCCACCACCCGCCAACCCCTCTCTTTACGCTGCTGCTACTCTCTGTTCATCATATATGCATAGTCACTTTAACCCTTTCACACGTACCATCACACAGGGTGTGATTGTTCTACAGTGGTCCCTGAAGCGAACACTCATTTAGAACGCTCATTTAGAACGCTCATTTAGAACGGCCAGTTTCGAATGACGCAACAATCAGCATTTGAGCTGGCCACACTTTTTTCAGAAACTATTTACACAAACACAGTCCTTACAAAGTTATCTCCAGAATGTGAGCAGTTTATTTTTGGATGCAATGGTTCAGATATTCACAGAAGTGTATATATAGCACAACACAATCATCCTAACTGGAAAAATGTAGGCTACATTTGTCGTAGCGCTAACTGAGGAAAGATTGACCCAACACAAGCAGTCATATTTTCTAACTCTCGGCTGACGTAAACTACAATATGAATTAGCTAATAGCAATTACTATGTATAATTAATCACATCACGGGTGAGCTCACCATTGATCGAAATAATTAGGTAAAACCCTTTCTAGAAATCGAAAGTTATCCGTCGATTAGTTTCAGCTCTCAGCCATGCATTTTTTTCCTCACAGAAACCGAAGATAATGAGAGAAGACAAGATGAGTTTGGTCTGTTTATAGTATGCATGTTGAAGGGGTGTGTCATCTACCGTCGTTCACATCCCACCATTCATTTCCGGAAGTCCTCAAAAAATGAGTTAACTCTTACTCACCTCATTTTGTTATAACATCTGGTCAAACGGATGATTACGTGAAACCCAGAATGCATTGTATGTCAACACCCATGCCTCCATACATATAGCTGGAATTAGCTTAGCTCATCATAATCAGTACAACCTTCAAAACATTATTTTACACACATACAATGCGCCCATTACAATTTATGCAAAAATCGGAACGCATGATTTATCACGGGTAATTGAAAAACGTGAATAAAATACTAAATATATCAATAATACCACACAAAACATTTTCTGATTGTGATTTATTGATACAAATCACGGTAACCTCTCACTCCCACTCTGAGCCATTCAGTGGTGTTGTTTATGTAACAATCACATCCTGGAATGGAGAGAACGTTCGAACATCACGTGCATAAAAAAAACTCACGCTGGGGAGACATCAGAGATATTTGGAACTCACACGTGAAAGAGTTTTAACCATATCTACATGTACATACTACCTCAATCAGCCTGACTAACCGGTGTCTGTATATAGCCTTGCTACTCTTATTTTCATGTCTTTTTACTGTTGTTTTATTTCTTTACTTACCTACACACACACACACACACACACACACACACACACACACACACACACACACACACACCTTTTTTTCCGCACTATTGGTTAGAGCCTGTAAGTCAGCATTTCACTGTGAGGTCTACTACACCTGTTGTATTCAGCATTTCACTGTGAGGTCTACTACACCTGTTGTATTCAGCATTTCACTGTAAGGTCTACTACACCTGTTGTATTCAGCATTTCACTGTGAGGTCTACTACACCTGTTGTATTCAGCATTTCACTGTGAGGTCTACTACACCTGTTGTATTCAGCATTTCACTGTGAGGTCTACTACACCTGTTGTATTCAGCATTTCACTGTAAGGTCTACTACACCTGTTGTATTCAGCATTACACTGTGAGGTCTACTACACCTGCTGTATTCAGCATTTCACTGTGAGGTCTACTACACCTGTTGTATTCAGCATTTCACTGTGAGGTCTACTACACCTGTTGTATTCAGCATTTCACTGTGAGGTCTACTACACCTGCTGTATTCAGCATTTCACTGTAAGGTCTACTACACCTGTTGTATTCAGCATTTCACTGTAAGGTCTACTACACCTGTTGTATTCAGCATTTCACTGTAAGGTCTACTACACCTGTTGTATTCAGCATTTCACTGTAAGGTCTACTACACCTGTTGTATTCAGCATTTCACTGTAAGGTCTACTACACCTGTTGTATTCAGCATTTCACTGTGAGGTCTACTACACCTGTTGTATTCAGCATTTCACTGTAAGGTCTACTACACCTGTTGTATTCAGCATTTCACTGTGAGGTCTACTACACCTGTTGTATTCAGCATTTCACTGTGAGGTCTACTACACCTGTTGTATTCAGCATTTCACTGTAAGGTCTACTACACCTGTTGTATTCAGCATTTCACTGTGAGGTCTACTGCACCTGTTGTATTCAGCATTTCACTGTAAGGTCTACTACACCTGTTGTATTCAGCATTTCACTGTGAGGTCTACCTACACCTGTTGTATTCAGCATTTCACTGTGAGGTCTACTACACCTGTTGTATTCAGCATTTCACTGTAAGGTCTACTACACCTGTTGTATTCAGCATTTCACTGTGAGGTCTACTACACCTGTTGTATTCAGCATTTCACTGTAAGGTCTACACCTGTTGTATTCAGCGCACGTGACAAATAAACTTTGATTTGATTTGATTTAATGTTTAAAATAAATAAATAAATGGATGAATAAGATATTTTACTACATTCGTGTAATTTCTTACAGATCTCTACAGCTTCCGTCCAAAAACAAATCCTGTGAAATGACGTTAACACATACTGGAGGGCAGTGGAGGCTGGTGAGGGGAGGACGGCTCATAATAATGGCTAGAAAGGAGCCAATGAAAATGCATCAAACAAATAGGAAACCGTGTGTTTGATACTATTCCACCTATTCCGCTCCAGCCATTACCATGAGCCCATCCTCCCCAATTAAGATGCCACCAACCTCCTGTGCTGGAGGAGTTACTGGCTAGCTACAGTGGCTAGCTTAGCTAACAAACTAGCTACAGTGGCTAGCTTAGCTAACAACCTAGCTACAGTGTCTAGCTTAGCTAACAAACAAGCTACATTGGTTGCTGAGCGCATAACCAGAAAAACACATGGATGAACCACTAAAGCCACACCCCATATCTGTTTGAAAATTGAGAAAGAGGCAGAGTTGACCGTTTTTGTGCCTAAAGTTGACCTTAAAAAAAAATGAAAAAAGGTCTGAATAATATTTCAGAATCTCCATGTTTTGAATAAAGTGGCATTATTTACAGAATAAATTAAACTTAGAGAATAAAGTCATAATATTTCAAGAATAAACTCTATTTTATTTAAAGAATAGTCAATTTCGAAAATAAAATTGCAGTTCTTTTTCAAGATTAAAATAGGGGAATTTGATTAATTACATTGCTCCCTGTTGCTGAGCGACTCCGTTGAAATGGCCTAGTTCGATGACCTGGTGAAACTATACTATAGAATTGGCTTTAGTAAGAAGGAAATCCATGCTCTTTCAGAACATAATGACCATATTATTTTAAGTATTAGGACCTTGAAGAGGTTATGCCACAGATTGGGTCTTTTCAGAAGGAGGAGGTAGTCTTTTGGCCTTGGTGCAAAGTGAAAGCAACTGAAAGTATGGAATACATTTTAGGAACTTCGTCATCCCTCCTCAGACCTTACCCCTTCCCTAGTCAGGTATCAACCCTGCACTAGTCAGGTATCACCACTCCTCCTAAACCCTCCCCTAGTCAAGTATCACCACTCCTCCTAAACCCTCCCCTAGTCAAGTATCACCACTCCTCCTAAACCCTCCCCTAGTCAATTATGAAATTAGTTCCTAATATGTATTTCGTACCATGCTGATCCCAGCTGTCACGTGATTATGGCTGAGAAAAATCTCCTGCTGTAGCCTACTCCCTCAAGTTTTTTTTACTTTATTCTCGAAATATTATTTCAACTTTATTCTCAATTTTATTCAGTAAATATTGCGACTGTCTAAATTTCTACTTTGTTCTCTAAGTATTTCGAGTTTTTGAAGCACTGAATGCAATATTTTTTTGTAATCTTCACTTTGCCCTAATGCTTGTCAGTAAAAAATAAATAAATCGATCAACAGCACTAGTGACATTATTCTACATTAAACAAAATGTGATGATTCATTAAAGTTCTGTCACGAATTCCACCGAAGGTGGCTCCTCTCCCTGTTCGGGCGGTGCTCGGGCGGGTCTACTTGCCTACTCGCTGTCACCGATCCATTTTTCCTTTTCGTTTGTGTCTGTCTGTTTTGTTTCACACCTGTGTCCTATTAGTTATTTTCAGTGGGTTTATTAACCCCCGCTGCCTGCTAGTCTTTGTGCTGCGTGTTTGCGCCGCAGGGTTTGTTTGTTTTTTTTTCCCCCCTCTTCTCCTTCCTCCCCCCCTCACGGTCGCGTTGTAGCGTATTTAGGAGTAGAGGTTTCCCCTCCGTGTGTGACATTTATTTCCCTGTGTGTGACGACTTCGTTGGGTGTGTTTGCCAACCGGTTGTTGTCGTGTTTGGGACGTTCTAATAAACGTTTGTGCTTCTGGGAATCTTGGCTCTCCTGCTCCTGACTCTTGCACCTACCTCTCTTAGGAGGCACTTTAATAAGTTCTTTCCTCCTTGACTCTTTGAGGCTTTCACACCAAATTGGTTTGATGCAGTTTTTCTGGTTTCGTTTGGTGCGGTTTTTCTGGTTTGGTGCGGTTTTTCTGGTTTGGTGCGGTTTTTCTGGTTTGGTGCGGTTTTTCCGAACTCTGGTGCGTTTACCCCTTTAGTTCGGACTGTCCGGTTCATTTGGACTGGTGTGAACACTATCCGCACTTAGGAGCGCACTAAACAACCCACCGTGGTTCGCACAAAATATAGCCTTTTCCACGTCGCATTTAGAGCGGCTATTGCGCTGTTTCCTCCCGCATGTTGTTGGAAGACCAAAACGAGAGTAATACGAACATTCGGACACACAAGTGATGCTGCATGATAATCATAAACGGATATAACACGAGCATGTTTGTCCAATAAACACATTATTTTCATTGACATTTGGTTTTGTTTAGGAATTTCATTTCGTTTGACATTTGGCAACTGGAGCAAATTTTTAAAAAAGGCTACAGTCGGAAACATTTTTCTTGAACATTTGGTTAAACTATGGTTTACATGAATCAATCAACATTAATACATTTGGTTAAACTATGGTTTACATGAATCAATCAACATTAATACATTTGGTTAATCTATGGTTTACATGAATCAATCAACATTAATACATTTGGTTAAACTATGGTTTACATGAATCAACATTAATACATTTGGTTAAACTATGGTTTACATGAATCAACATTAATACATTTGGTTAATCTATGGTTTACATGAATCAATCAACATTAATACATTTGGTTAATCTATGGTTTACATGAATCAATCAACATTAATACATTTGGTTAAACTATGGTTTACATGAATCAACATTAATACATTTGGTTAAACTATGGTTTACATGAATCAATCAACATTAATACATTTCTTACCTCATAAAAAATTGTGGCATATGATTTGGGATACCAAAGTTTAGAAATAGGCTACTTTTCCATGAAGTACTCTGTCACTGTGAGAAGAAAGTAGGATATCAGCCGACTGTATCCAAGACCAAGAAAATGGCACGATAAGGAAGAGGGTGTGCCTTTATTGGCACAGATCAGCTGTGATGAAAGGTGGTCGATCAAGGACTGCCTTCTTTATAGTAACTCTGTATACTAGAACAATGTATTCATGTATGAACATATAGCTTTCTTTATTGATAATTCATATTTATGGATTTACACATGTCATGACAGTCTCAATTTAAAAACAAACATATTTCACAATGTTTCACTCAGAGAGCATAACAGCAGGCTACTTATGCAGATAGTTCTTCCAAAATGACAGGACAGTCCACGCGAACTGTGAGCAGCATAAAATATTAACAAACGCTGTGTTGATGACCTATGACGAATAACATTAAATGAAACCAGCATACCCTCTCAGAAGGGGTCAGATTATGATTGTTAATGTATTCTTCTTCTTCTTCGGTATAATGGTGTTCACAACAATGATATGTGCATTCTGCCACCTACTGTACAGGTGGATAATAGAAAATACGGGGTAAAACATAAAAATAACAATTAAACAAAAATTCAATACAAGCTATCAGTAACAAAATGTTATTTAAACTAAATCAGCCTGCTTTTCTGTTTTAATCAGGTCCCTACACAGGCTCAGAAGGATCCTGTGATGGCAGGATATTTGCTGGCCACAGTAGTCCTTGCAGTTCTTCTGCCATTGAGTCTTGGTTGCCCAAAAAAACTTCTCGGCTGCAGATATAATGATGTTGTAACAATGACGCTGTGAGTCGAGAAGCAGGTGCAGGTGAAACGTTTAATAAAACAAACCTGAAACGAGACAGCGTAACAGTGGCGATATAGCATGAACACAGGAACAATACAGACTGAGGTAGGAACCCAAGGGAGTGACAGAGAAAGGGAAGGTAATTAGGGAGGTAATGGAGACCAGGTGAGTATTCTAATGATCTGCAGGTGCGCGTAATGATGGATGCCAGGACCGGTGGTTAGTATTCCGGCAACGTCGAATGCCGGAGGGGAGGAGCAGGAGTAGACGTGACAGTACTCTGACATGGGTCCCGCCGCAGGACGACACCGGCCAGAGGGACGACCCCGAGGACGAGGAGCGAGTCGATCCGGGCGGCTAAGGTGGGAATCATGGATGATGTTGGGATCCAGAATGTCTTCCACCGGAACCCAACACCGCTCCTCTGGCCTATAACCCTCCCAGTCCACCGGGTACTGGAGCCGACCCCCACGATGCCAAGAGTCCAATAGGAATCTGACAGCATACGTCGGACTCCCCTCAATGTCCAGATGGTCGTGGGGGACAGCGTCAGCTAGGGGACCAGGAACCACCAGCCTGAGAAGGGAGACATGAAAAGAGGGTGAGATACGATAGTGACTGGGAAGCTTTGACCCTCCGGAGAACCTTGAACGGCCCCACAAACCAGGGGGCTCAGTTTCTTGCAGGGCAGGCGGAGTGGGGAGGTTCCTGGTAGAAAGCCAGACGCGATACCCAGGATGGAACACAAGGGTCTCACTGCGGTGGTGGTCTGCCTGTTCCTTTTGACGATGGACGGCGCTCTGGAGTCTCACGTGGGCGTGGCTCCACACATCTTCTGTGCACCGGCACCACTCATCAACCGCAGGAGCTTCGGTCTGGCCCGGGCTCCACGGAGCCAGGCCCGGCTGAAAACCCAGAACACACTGGAAGGAGGTCAACCCAGTGGAGGAGTGACATAACAAATACCTGGGTGTCTGGTTAGACTGTAAACTCTCCTTCCAGACTCACATTAAGCATCTCCAATCCAAAATTAATTCTAGAATCGGCTTCCTATATTGCAACAAAGCATCCTTCACTTATGCTGCCAAACACACCCTCGTAAAACTGACCATCCTACCGATCCTCGACTTCGGTGATGTCATCTATAAAATAGCCTCCAACACTCTACTCAACAAACTGGATGCAGTCTATCACAGTGCCATCCGTTTTGTCACCAAAGCCCCATACACTACCCACCATTGCGACCTGTACGCTCTCGTTGGTTGGCCCTCACTTCATACTCGTCGCCAAACCCACTGGCTACAGGTTATCTACAAGTCTCTGCTAGGTAAAGCCCTGACTCATCTCAGCTCACTGGTCACCATAGCAGCACCCACTCGTAGCATGCGCTCCAGCAGGTACATCTCACTGGTCACCCCAAAAGCCAATTCCTCCTTCGGCCGCCTCTCCTTCCAATTCTCTGTTGCCAATGACTGGAACGAACTGCAAAAATCTCTGAAGCTGGAGACTCATATCTCCCTCACTAGCTTTAAGCACCAGCTGTCAGAGCAGCTCACAGATCACTGCACCTGTACATAGCCCATCTGTAAACCGTCCATCTATCTACCTACCTCATCCCCATACTGTATTTATTTATTTATCTTGCTCCTTTGCACCCCAGTATCTCTACTTGCACATTCATCTTCTGCACATCTACCATTCCAGTGTTTAACTGCTATATTGTAATTACTTTGCCACCATGGCCTATTTATTGCCTTAACTTACCTCATTTGCACTCACTGTATATAGACTTTTTGTTCTCTTTTGTTCTACTCTATTATTGACTCTATGTTTTGTTTATTCCATGTGTAACTGTGTTGTTGTATGTGTAGAACTGCTTTGCTTTATCTTGGCCAGGTCGCAGTTGCAAATGAGAACTTGTTCTCAACTAGCCTACCTGGTTAAATAAAGGACTTGTTCTCAACTAGCCCACCTGGTTAAATAAAGGACTTGTTCTCAACTAGCCTACCTGGTTAAATAAAGGTGAAAAAAAATAAATAAATAAATAACGATTTCTGGGTGTACTTTGCCCATGGAAGGAATCGTGCCTACTCACCCTGCCCTTTCCCGTTAGACTGAGGCCGGTGCTCTGAAGTTAGGCAGACCGTGACCCTGAGCTTCTCCATAAAGGCCCTGCATACTCGTGATGTGAATTGGGGGCCACGGTCAGAGACGAAGTCCTCCGGAAGGCCATGATGTCGAAAGACCTACTGGAAGAGTACCTCAGCGACCTAGAGAGCAGTGGGGAGACCAGGGTGAGGGATTAAACAACAGGAATTAGAAAATCGATCCACTGCCACCAAAATGGTGGTGAAGCCGTCAGAGGAGGGGAGGTCAGTTACAAAGTCAATGGCTAGATGTGACCAGGGTTGCTGAGGCACAGGAAGCGGCAGGATCTTCCCTGCTGTTGCGTTCCACGGCAACTTGGTTTGGGCACATACGGAACAGGAGTTGACATAGCGAGTGACGTCCTGTGCTTAGGTGGGCCACCAGTATTTCCCAGAGATGGATTGGGTAGTGCGAGAAATACCTGGACGTCCAACGACGGCAGCTGTGTGCACCCAGGTCAGCAGCCGGTCCCTTATCCCCATGGGAACGTAAATGCGCCGGGAGGAAAATTAGTGGGTGCGGGCCAACATCTCCAGAGCTTGGCAGATGTCCACATCTACATCCCAGACCACAGGATTTTTGACTCGGGAGGATGGAATTATGGGCGCATTCTGGACAGGACCCTCTCCCAAATCGTAGAGACGGGACAGGGCATCGGCCTTAGGTCAGCGTGAAGTCAAAACTTGTGAAGAAAAGGGCCCACCAAGCTTGGTGCGGATTCAGCCTCTTCGCTTTCCATATGTACTCCAGGTTTCGATGGTCGGTGAGAATGACAAATGTTTTCTTGGCACCCTCCAGCCGGTGTCTCCACTCCTAATGCAACTTCACGCGAAATACAAACTCCTCGAAAATCCGAAAACTTCCAGAAATGCTATTACTTCAATTTCTCAAACATATGACTATTTTACACCATTTTAAAGACAAGACTCTCCTTTATCTAACCACACTGTCCGATTTCAAAAAGGCTTTACAATGAAAGCAAAACATTAGATTATGTCAGCAGAGTACCCAGCCAGAAATAATCACACACCCATTTTTCAAGCTAGCATATAATGTCACAAAAACCAAAATCACAGCTAAATGCAGCACTAACCTTTGATGATCTTCATCAGATGACACTCCTAGGACATTATGTTATACAATACATGCATGTTTTGTTCAATCAAGTTCATATTTATATCAAAAACCAGCATTTTACATTAGCATGTGACGTTCAGAACTAGCATACCCACCGCAAACTTCCGGTGAATTTACTAAATTACTCACGATAAACGTTCACAAAAAATTATTTTAAGAATTATAGATACAGAACTCCTTTATGCAATCGCGGTGTCCGATTTCAAAATAGCTTTTCGGTGAAAGCTCATTTTGCAATATTCTGAGTAGATAGCCTGGCCATCACAGGCTAGCTATTTTGACACCCACCAAGTTTGGCACTCACCAGACTCAGATTTACTATAAGAAAAATTGGATTACCTTTGCTGTTCTTCGTCAGAATGCACTCCCGGGACTTCTACTTCATCACCCAATGTTGTTTTGGTTCCAAATAATCCATAGTTATATCCAAATAGCGGCGTTTTGTTCCTGCGTTCAAGACACTATCCGAAGGGTAACGAAGGGTGACGCGCCCGGCGCATATCGTGACAAATAATTTCGAAATATTCCATTACCGTACTTCGAAGCATGCCAAACGCAGTTTAAAATCAATTTTTATGTGATTTTTCTCGTAAAATAGCGATAATATTCCGACCGGGAGACATCTTTTTCGTTCAAAGACTGAAAATGTAAACATGGAGTCGTCTCGTGCACGTGCGCTCCCGTCTCATTGTTCTCAGATCGACCACTATCCAAATGCGCTACTGTTTTTCAGCCAGAGACTGCAGAGTCATCATTCAACGTTCTGGCGCCTTCTGAGAGCCTATGGGAGCCTTATAAAGTGTCACGTTACAGCAGAGATACTCTGTTTTGGATAGAGATGACAAAGAAGGCCAAGAAATGGTCAGACAGGGTACTTCCTGTACAGAATCTTCTCAGGTTTTGGCCTGCCATTTGAGTTCTGTTATACTCACAGACACCATTCAAACAGTTTTAGAAACTTTGGAGTGTTTTCTATCCAAAGCCACTAATTATATGCATATTCTAGTTTCTGGGCAGGAGTAATAACCAGATTAATTCAGGTACGTTTTTTATCCGGCCGTGAAAATACTGCCCCCTATCCTTAAGAACAAATTCTTATTTACAATGAAATTCTCCATACGTGTCAAGCGACGTGCATTAACTACGTCTGGAATTTTTAGCCTGAGATATTGATTATCAATGTCCAATGGGATGCCAGAGACAACACCTTTTATGGTGGGTCGCGACTCAAAAGACACCTTGATTGGTGGGTCGCGACTCAAAAGACACCTCGATTGGTGGGTCGTGAAGCAAAGAAGTTTGGGAAGCCCTGCTCTAAAGCACGGAGAAAGGACTCAAGGTGGATGGGGCAGGCATTTTAGAAAACTACATCTGGTGTGTCTGGGTAGAGATGGAGGAAAAGCCTGCACTTCTTGTTTCTCTCCAGAGCCTGTATTCACAATGTTCTCACAGTAAGAGTGCTGATTTAGAATCAGTTGGCCCTTTTAGATAATAATGAATGAGATCATAAGAACAGGTGGGGACCTGATCCAAGATCAGCCCTCCTACTTTTGGGACACAATTTGTTAATGGACGTCGTAGGAGGGTTGACTACCCCTGATGTAAAGTTGTATAACGCTCTGTTCCATTCTCCTTATCCCTATGTGTTTCTTTCCAGACCCCAGAGTCCATGCTGGTCTCATTGAAGAAGGGGATGAAGGTGGATGATTCTAATATCCCCCCACCTGTAGCTAATGGAGTCCCCCCTTCCTCCCAGACACAAAACCTAAATCTGCGCGGACACCTCCAGAACAGCAGGGGGAGCCAGAGGCTGCTGCTCCTGCTGAAACATTACCTGTCTCCCATGAGGCAGCGTCACTCAGCAGTGAGGAGGAGCAATTTGTCAGAGAAGAAGCGGAAGAGAGGCCAAACTCGGTGGAAAATATGTCTCCCTCCAGCAGGTGGCTTTTTTCACGTTGTTTTTGTACGGAGGACAATGAGAGAGCGTCGAATTTGGTCAACAACAAAACATTTGTCATCAGAAATGTACTACACTCCTAGATGTGTTATAAATGCTCTCTTTCTTTCTCTCCCTCCTGTGTTAATCGTTTTCTATCTCTTTCAACTCAATTCAATTTAAGGGGCTTTGTTGGCATGGGAAACAAATGTTTACATTGCCAAAGCAAGCGAAATAGATAATAAACAAAAGTGAAATAAACAAAAAATTAACAGTAAACATTACATTCACAAAAGTTGCAAAGAAAGAGATATTTCAAATGTCATATTATTTCTGTATACATTGTTGTAACGATGTGCAAATGGTTAAAGTACAAAAGTGAAAAGAAAAACATAAATATGGGTTGTATTTACAATGGTGTTTGTTCTTCACTGGTTGATCTTTTCTTGTGGCAAAAGATCACACATCCTGCTGCTGTGATGGAACACTGTGGTATTTTACCCAGTAGATATGGGAGTTTATCAACATTGGGTTTGTTTTCAAATTCTTTGTGGGTCTGTGTAATCTGAGGGAAATATGTGTCTCTAATATGGTCATACATTTGGCAGGAAGTTAGGAAGTGCAGCTCAGCTTCCACCTCATTTTGTGAGCAGTGTTGCACATAGCCTGTCTTCTCCTGAGAGCAAGGTCTGCCTTTGGCAGAACATAGTCAAAGATTTCCTTAATTTTGGGTCAATCACAGTGGTCAGGTATTCTGCCACCCAGACCTCACAACCATAAAGCGCAATGTGTTCTATAATTGATTCAATTATTTTTAGCCAGATCCTAATTGGTATGTCAAATTTTATGTTCCTTTAATTGGCATAGAAGTCCCTTCTTGCCTTGTCTCTCAAATCATTCACAGCTTTGTGGAAGTTACCTGTAGCTCTGATGTTAAGGCCGAGGTATGTATAGTTTGTGTGCTCTAGAGCAACGGTGTCTAGATTAAATTTGTATTTGTTGTCCTGGCAACTGGACCTTTTTTGGAACACCATTATTTTTGTCTGACTGAGATTTACTGTCAGGGCCCAGGTCTGACAGAATCTGTGCAGAATATCTACACTCAGGAAAAAAAGAAACGTCCTCTCACTGTCAACTGCGTTTATTTTCAGCAAACTTAACACGTGTACATATTTGTATAAGCATAACAAGATTCAACAACTGAAACATAAACTGAACAAGACATTCCACAGACATGTGACTAACAGAAATGGAATAATGTGTCCCTGAACAAAGGGGGGGGGGGTCAAAATAAAGTAACAGTCAGTATCTGGTGTGGCCACCAGCTGCATTAAGTACTGCAGTGCATCTCCTCCTCATGGACTGCACCCGATTTGCCAGTTCTTGCTGTGAGATGTTACCCCACTCTTCCACCAAGGCACCTGCAAGTTCCTGGACATTTCTGAGAGAATGGCCCTAGCCCTCACCCTCCGATCCAACAGGTCCCAGACATGCTCATTGGGATTGAGATCTGGGCTCTTCGCTGGCCATGGCAGAACACTGACATTCCTGTCTTGCAGGGAATCACACACAGACTTAGCAGTATGGCTGGTGGCATTGTCATGCTGGAGGGTCATGTCAGGATGAGCCTGCAGGAAGGGTACCACATGAGGGAGGAGGTCTTCCCTGTAACACACAGTCTTCCCTGTAACACACATCGTTGAGATTGCCTGCAATGACAACAAGCTCAGTCCGATGACGTTGTGACCCTCCACCTCCATATCGATCCCGCTCCAGAATACAGGTCTTCGGTGTAACGCTCATTCTTTCGACGATAAACGCAAATCCGACCATCACCCCTGGTGAGACAAAACAGCGACTCGTCAGTGAAGAGCACTTTTTGCCAGTCCTGTCTAGTCTAGCGACAGTGGGTTTGTGCCCCTTGGCGACTTTGTTGCCGGTGATGTCGGGTGAGGACCTGCCTTACAACAGGCCTACAAGCCCTCAGTCCAGCCTCTCTCAGCCTATTGTGGACTGATGGAGGGATTGTGCGTTCCTGGTGTAACTCGGGCAGAAGTTGTTGCCATCCTGTACCTGTCCCGCAGGTGTGATGTTCGGATGTACCGATCCTGTGCAGGTGTTGTTACACGTGGTCTGCCATTGCGAGGACGATTAGCTGTCTCTCCTGTCTCCCTGTAGCGCTGTCTTAGGCGTCTCACAGTACGGACATTGCAATTTATTGCCCTGGCCACATCAGCAGTCCTCATGCCTCCTTGCAGCAGGCCTAAGGCACATTCACGCAGATGAGCAGGGACCCTGGGCAACTTTCTTTTGGTGTTTTTCAGAGTCAGTAGAAAGGCCTCTTTAGTGTCCTAAGTTTTCATAACTGTGACCTTAATTGCCTAAAGTCTGTAAGCTGTTAGTGTCTTAACGACCGTTCCACAGGTGCATGTTCATTAATTGTTTATGGTTCATTGAACAAGCATGGGAAACAGTGTTTAAACCCTTTACAGTGAAGATCTGTGAAGTTATTTGGATTTTTACGAATTATCTTTGAAAGACAGGGTCCTGAAAAAGGGACGTTTCTTTTTTTGCTGAGTTTGGTGCTGCTGTAGGCCCTCCTTGGTTGGGGACAGAAGCACCAGATCATCAGCAAACAGTAGACATTTGACTTCAGATTCTAGAAGGGTGAGGCTGGGTGCTTCAGACTGTTCTAGTGCCCTCGCCAATTCATTGATATATATGTTGAAGAGGGTGGGGGTCAAGCTGCATCCCTGTCTCACCCCCCGGCCCTGTGGCAAGATATGTGTGTTTTTTGCCAATTTTAACCGCACACTTTTTGTCTGTGTACATGGATTTTATAACGTTGTATGTTGCCCCCCCCCCCAACAGCACTTTCCATCAATTTGTATAGCAGACCCTCAGGCCAAATTGAGTCGAAAGCTTTTTTGAAGTCAACAAAGCATGAGAAGACTTTGCCCTTGTTTTGGTTTGTTTGTCAATTAGGGTGTGCAGGGTGAGTATGTGGTCTGTCATACCGCAATTTGGTAAAAAGCCAGGAAATGTACGAGTCTGCTGTTAATGATAATGCAGAGGATTTTCACAAGGTTGCTGTTGACTCATATCCCACGGTAGTTATTTGGGTCAAATTTGTCTTCACTTTGTGGATTGGGGTGATCAGTCCTTGCTTCCAAATATTGGGGAAGATACCAGAGCTGACGATGATGTTAAAGAGTTTAAGTATAGCCAATTGGAATCTGTGGTCTGTGTATTTTATCATTTCGTTTAGGATACCATCAACCCCACAGGCCTTTTTGGGTTGGATCTCTTCATGTAGTTCTTTGTTTAGTGTTTTCAAATTTTCCCAGAAGTGGTTTGATTCTATGGATTATTTAATCACAATGAGCTGATTTCTGACGTTCTGTTCCTTCTTTTTCCGATAGTGTATTTCTGTATAGTTTTAGTGATTCACCATAGTGAAGGCGTAGGCTCAGGTTATTCTGAGTTTCTATGTTTTTGGTTGGATAGGTTTCTCAATTTCTTTTAGGTTTTTTGCATTCTTCATCAAACCATTTGTCATTGTGGTACCAGCTCTCTGTAACCTAGAGGGAAACCAGTGGGTCCATCTCCTCTATACCATGTTTCCTGTAGGATGACAATGTCTGTATTTCCAATATCTTTGATGAAGTCTGGGTTCCTGCTCTTTAGGCCAAAGGCAGATGACCTCAGACCTTGTATATTCCAGGATGAGATAGTAAAAGCTTTGTGTTCCATAGTGTCTTGTGTTGTTTTTGTGTGGTTTAGGCCCCAGACCATCACAGTAGGTATGAGCAGAGCATGTTGAGTATCTGATACATAACTCTTAGATACATACCTGAGAAGGGCTCCTCCTTGCTCAAGGAAACCAAATTACATGAGCAGTTTGATTGGGGCAGCAGCTAGCCTAGTGGTTAGAGCGTTGGGCCAGTAACCGAAAGGTTGCTAGATTGAATCCCCAAGCTGACAAGGTAAAAATCTGTCGTTCTGCCCCTGAACAAGGCAGTTAACTGTTCCTAGGCCGTCATTGTAAATAAGAATTAAATAAAGGTTAAATAAATAAAAAACTATATGGATTGTCCATCACTAGTCAATTGTTGATGTTTTTTCAGGGCCTTTACTACCGAACAACCATTCAGACAAAACACAAAAGTCGTAATACAATGTGCATTCAAATTATTCCACACATAGAACAGGTATATGCACTGTCATGACTGGCCTGCTCAGGTCATGTTTACCATGGACCACAATCCTACAGAGAGATCTCTCACACCCACCAGAGGGAAAGAGATCGAGGGGTATGAAGATGCGGGGGGTTTTATGACACCTCACGCAGCAGACAAAATTCCTTCCGGTCTCGTAACAAGTTAAACCCAGACCTCCAGCCTCGTAACTAGTTAAACCCAGGCCTCCGGCCTCGTAACTAGTTAAACCCAGACCTCCGGCCTCGTAACTAGTTAAATCCAGACCTCCGGCTCCGTAACTAGTTAAATCCAGACCTCCGGCCTCGTAACTAGTTAAATCCGGACCTCCGGCCTCGTAACTAGTTAAATCCAGACCTCCGGCCTCTTAACTAGTTAAATCCAGACCTCCGGCTCCGTAACTAGTTAAACCCAGACCTCCGGCCTCTTAACTAGTTAAATCCAGACCTCCGGCTCCGTAACTAGTTAAATCCAGACCTCCGGCCTCGTAACTAGTTAAACCCAGACCTCCGGCCTCGTAACTAGTTAAATCCAGACCTCCGGCTCCGTAACTAGTAAAACCCAGACCTCCGCCCTCATAACTAGTTAAATCCAGACCTCCGGCCTCGTAACTAGTTATATCCAGACCTCCGGCCTCGTAACTAGTTACGCCCAGAGAATTACACTAAAGGCGCAAAACGCCCACTTCCGACCAGAGGGTATAAAACATGTGAGTTAAGAATTAACATGTCAGACTAAGTGACCCGAGCTGCTGCCAAGGTCTGAGTGGTCAACAACCCTAAAACGCAACACGAGATTGAAGACAAAGGAATCTTCTATCTACAGTGGGGAAATACTTATTTCCCTCATTAAAATGCAAATCAATTTATAACATTTTTGACATGCGTTTTTCTGTCTCTCACTGTTCAAATAAACCTACCATTAAAATTATAGACTGATCATTTCTTTGTCAGTGGGCAAACGTACAAAATCAGCAAGGGATCAAATACTTTTTCCCCCCACTGTATGCTACGGATGAGTAGCTGCGTCTAAGAAGGTGAATTCAAGCAGGACCACTCGGTCACCACTCCATCGAATTGTGTGTCTACACTGCTTTCATTCCTACGCTGTGAGCCCTGAGCTACAGGTCTGGCTGTTCTCAAAAGACCCCTTTCAGAACAAGGGCGAGGAAACAGACAACTAAGACAAAGGACACTGACATCGTGAGGACAACCAGAGAGTTACGCCAGAGAAGTGCGTCATCCGAGAAGCCGAAATGGTCCACGCAGAGACCCCCATCGGAGACCTTCAACACGTAATTACATCATTACATTCTGACCCATAAGAGCGGCAGTTCGGGGCAAGGTTATGGTTAAAATAAGCATAGCTGACAAATGCACCCAAGTGTATTTTTCTTTCGTGTACTTTCTCTTTTAAATCCCCACTTTGTGTAACACGTGTCATATCGTGTTGGTCCACTAGGGACCTGTTTTGTTGTACTAAGTTCTAATCAATAGCCCAAACTGTGTGTATGTGTATCTTATATTAACACTTAGCTTGTTAGTAAATAAATAATCAACTCAATTGGTGTGGTACGGCCTCATTGGCGGTGTTATGTTCTGTTAATTACTGATGTCCCCTTTAAGAATGGAGCACCCTTGGTCATGCTGTTAATTACTGATGTCCCCTTTAAGAATGGAGCACCCTTGGTCATGCTGTTAATTACTGATGTCCCCTTTAAGAATGGAGCACCCTTGGTCATGCTGTTAATTACTGATGTCCCCTTTAAGAATGGAGCACCCTTGGTCATGCTGTTAATTACTGATGGCCCATTTAAGAATGGAGCACCCTTGGTCATGCTGTTAATTAATGATGTCCCCTTTAAGAATGGAGCACTGGCATGCTGTTAATTAATATGCCCTTAAGAATGGAGCACCCTTGGTCATGCTGTTAATTACTGATGGCCCATTTAAGAATGGAGCACCCTTGGTCATGCTGTTAATTACTGATGTCCCCTTTAAGAATGGAGCACCCTTGGTCATGCTGTTAATTACTGATGTCCCCTTTAAGAATGGAGCACACTTGGTCATGCTGTTAATTACTGATGTCCCCTTTAAGAATGGAGCACCCTTGGTCATGCTGTTAATTACTGATGTCCCCTTTAAGAATGGAGCCCCCTTGGTCATGCTGTTAATACTGATGTCCCCTTTAATAATGGAGCACACTTGGTCATGCTGTTAATTACTGATGTCCCCTTTAAGAATGGAAGCACACTTGGTCATGCTGTTAATTACTGATGTCCCCTTTAAGAATGGAGCACCCTTGGTCATGCGCAGTGTTGTTCTATGTTATTCTGGTACTAACTCATTTTAGTAAATGTGAAGCTCCAGTTCAGTTTCTTGTATTCAGAGTATTTCTTTATTATATAAATAAGTAATAAGAGCTAAGACACTACAGGTGGGACTCGGGTTTATGCAGATTCCCGGATTATGCGACATTCAGAATGAGACTGTAGAGGAAATTGAATTAATTAGCGACTGTTGTAAAATCGATATTCTGATATTCTTCTTTGAGTTAATTTGGGAAATAGAAACTCAATAAAACCAAACTTTCCCATGGTGCCCCAGGTTAATGAGTTAATAATTACCGGATTAATTTATTCACATAATTATAAACCGTTAATCATTCGATGAGCAGCAGTCATCACATTAATCAATACAACGTCTTGACTTTTTCCACAATTTGTTACTTTATAGCCTTATTCTAAAATGGATTGAATTGTCCCCCCCCCCCCCCCCCCCCCCAAAACAATCTACACACAATAACCCATAATGACAATGCAAAAACAATTTTTGGGAAATTTTTGCACAAAAAAAAAGAAACATTCTCAAATTTGCATAAGTATTCAGACCCTTTACTCAGTACTTTGTTGAAGCACCTTTGGCAGTGATTACAGCCTTGAGTCTTCTTGGGTATGATGCTACAAGCTTGGCACACCTGTATTTGGGGAGTTTCTCCCATTCTTCTCTGCAGATCCTCTCAAGCTCTGTCAGGTTGGATGGGGAGCGTTGTTGCACAGCTATTTTCAGGTCTCTCCAGAGATGTTAGATTGGGTTCAAGACCGGGATCTGGCTGGGCCACTCAGACATTTAGAGACTTGTCCCAAAGCCACTCCTGCGCTGTCTTCGCTGTGTGCTTAGGGTCGTTGTCCTGTTGGAAGGTGAACCTTCGCCCCAGTCTGAGCGCTCTGGAGCAGGTTTTCATCAAGGATTTCTCTCTACTTTGGTCCATTCACCTTTCCCTCAAACCTGACTAGTCTCACAGTCCCTGCCGCTGAAAAACATCCCCACAGCATGATGCTGCCACCGCCATGCTTCATCGTAGGGATGGTGCCAGGTTTCCTCCAGACGTGACGCTTGGCATTCAGACCAAAGAGTTTAGGTTATTTACAGCTAGAGGTTAGGTTATTTACAGCTAGAGGGTTAGGTTATTAACAGCTAGAGGTTAGGTTATTTACAGCTAGAGGGTTAGGTTATTTACAGCTAGAGGGTTAGGTTATTAACAGCTAGAGGTTAGGTTATTTACAGCTAGAGGGTTAGGTTATTTACAGCTAGAGGGTTAGGTTATTTACAGCTAGAGGTTAGGTTATTTACAGCTGGAGGTTAGGTTATTTACAGCTAGAGGTTAGGTTATTTACAGCTAGAGGTTAGGTTATTTACAGCTAGAGGTTAGGTTATTTACAGCTAGAGGGTTAGGTTATTTACAGCTAGAGGGTTAGGTTATTTACAGCTAGAGGTTAGGTTATTTACAGCTGGAGGTTAGGTTATTTACAGCTAGAGGTTAGGTTATTTACAGCTAGAGGTTAGGTTATTAACAGCTAGAGGTTAGATTATTAACAGCTAGAGGTTAGGTTATTTACAGCTAGAGGGTTAGGTTATTAACAGCTAGAGGGTTAGGTTATTTACAGCTAGAAGTTAGGTTATTAACAGCTAGAGGTTAGGTTATTAACAGCTAGAGGTTAGGTTATTAACAGCTAGAAGTTAGGTTATTAACAGCTAGAGGTTAGGTTATTAACAGCTAGAGGTTAGATTATTAACAGCTAGAGGTTAGGTTATTTACAGCTAGAGGGTTAGGTTATTTACAGCTAGAGGGTTAGGTTATTTACAGCTAGAGGGTTAGGTTATTTACAGCTAGAGGTTAGGTTATTTACAGCTGGAGGTTAGGTTATTTACAGCTGGAGGTTAGGTTATTAACAGCTAGAGGTTAGGTTATTTACAGCTAGAGGTTAGGTTATTTACAGCTAGAGGTTAGGTTATTAACAGCTAGAGGTTAGATTATTAACAGCTAGAGGGTTAGGTTATTAACAGCTAGAGGTTAGGTTATTTACAGCTGGAGGTTAGGTTATTTACAGCTAGAGGTTAGGTTATTTACAGCTAGAGGTTAGGTTATTTACAGCTAGAGGTTAGGTTATTTACAGCTAGAGGTTAGGTTATTAACAGCTAGAGGTTAGGTTATTTACAGCTAGAGGTTAGGTTATTTACAGCTAGAGGTTAGGTTATTTACAGCTAGAGGTTAGGTTATTTACAGCTAGAGGGTTAGGTTATTAACAGCTAGAGGTTAGGTTATTTACAGCTAGAGGGTTAGGTTATTTACAGCTAGAGGGTTAGGTTATTTACAGCTAGAGGTTAGGTTATTTACAGCTGGAGGTTAGGTTATTTACAGCTAGAGGTTAGGTTATTTACAGCTAGAGGTTAGGTTATTTACAGCTAGAGGTTAGGTTATTTACAGCTAGAGGGTTAGGTTATTAACAGCTAGAGGGTTAGGTTATTAACAGCTAGAGGGTTAGGTTATTTACAGCTAGAAGTTAGGTTATTAACAGCTAGAGGTTAGGTTATTAACAGCTAGAGGTTAGGTTATTAACAGCTAGAAGTTAGGTTATTAACAGCTAGAGGTTAGGTTATTAACAGCTAGAGGTTAGGTTTTTAACAGCTAGAGGTTAGGTTATTAACAGCTAGAGGTTAGGTTATTAACAGCTAGAGGTTAGGTTATTAACAGCTAGAGGTTAGGTTAAAACCAGGAGGGCGAGAAAAAGCGAGACTGGGGAAAAGTAGGATCTGAGACAAAACGCTGGTTGACCTGACAAACAAGACGAATTAGCAACAGACAAACAGAGAACACAGGTATAAATACCCAGGGGATAATGGGGAAGATGGGTGACACCTGGAGGGGGGTGGAGACAAGCACAAGGACAGGTGAAACAGATCAGAGTGTGACACTTCATGGCCTAGTTGTTTTATTTTAACATCTTGGGAATAATTTCCCCACCACCACCATAATTGGACAGTGAAGCTAAAACTTTTAATTTGGATTTGAGATCAAATGTTTTATATGAGGCGACAATACAGAATGTTACCATTTATATGAGGTTATTTTCATACATATCTGTTTTAGCGTGTAGAAATTAATGCACTTGATGTATCTACAGTAGGTCCCCCATTTGAAAATATCATAACTACAATTGAAGTCAGAAGTTTACATACACTTAGGTTGCATTCATTAAAAATCGTTTTTCAACTACTCCACAAATTTCTTGTTAACAAACAATAGTTTTGGCAAGTCGGTTAGGACATGCTGTGGGGCAAAAAAGTATTTAGTCAGCCACCAATTGTGCAAGTTCTCCCACTTAAAAAGATGAGAGAGGCCTGTAATTTTCATCATAGGTACACGTCAACTATGACAGACAAAATGAGAAAAAAAATTCCAGAAAATCACATTGTAGGATTTTAAATGAATTTATTTGCAAATTATGGTGGAAAATAAGTATTTGGTCACCTACAAACAAGCAAGATTTCTGGCTCTCACAGACCTGTAACTTCTTCTTTAAGAGGCTCCTCTGTCCTCCACTCGTTACCTGTATTAATGGCACCTGTTTGAACTTGTTATCAGTATAAAAAACTTTTTGGATGCATTTGCAGTGTGATTTGATTGTTTATCAGATGATGTTCAATAGAATTTTATGTTAAATAATCTATTGTCATTTTGGAGCCAATGTAACATTATTTTATAATTTACAATAAAAGTGACTACAAAATGACTCAATACATTATTTACCCATCAATTCTATTGGACACAATAGTCTTTAGCTAATGCTAGTTTTCAGATCTCAGGCCGGGTTACTCCTGGTTCCCTGAACCACCCTGATTACACGTTTTATCAACCAGAAGTCATCATAGCTAACATTACCCCTCCAGGCTGAATAAACTACTGTTCTGACCAGCCATAACATTACCCCTCCAGGCTGAATAAACTACTATTCTGACCAGCCATAACATTACCCCTCCAGGCTGAATAAACTACTGTTCTGACCAGCCATAACATTACCCCTCCAGGCTGAATAAACTACTGTTCTGACCAGCCATAACATTACCCCTCCAGGCTGAATAAACTACTGTTCTGACCAGCCATAACATTACCCCTCCAGGCTGAATAAACTACTGTTCTGACCAGCCATAACATTACCCCTCCAGGCTGAATAAACTACTGTTCTGACCAAGCCCGTATATAAATGGGTGGATGTATTGGCTAACGTTAGCCTTGTGGTTTATGTACAGGTGACCACGGCCGTGGTGAAGGTGGATGAATACCTGCTAGAGATGGTGGTGTATCGTCAGGGGCGATCCATCGGAACCTCCTACCCCAAACTACTCAGCAGCAACAACAGGGACCTGTAGAGTGGAGATCTACGCACCCTGATTCTGAAAGCAGAGGCCCAAATGGAACCCTATTCCCTATGTAGTGCACTGCTTTCAACCAGGGCCCATAGGGATAGGAGTGCACTATATAGGGAGTAGGGGGCCATTTGACCAGGGCCCATAGGGCTAGGAGTGCACTATATAGGGAATAGGGGGCCATTTGACCAGGGCCCATAGGGCTCGGAGTGCACTATATATAGGGAATAGGGGGCCATTTGACCGGGGCCCATAGGGCTTGGAGTGCACTATATAGGGAATAGGGTGCCATTTGGGGCCTAGTTAGAACCATCTGTCATGTTAAAGGTTGATCATTGTCGTGTACTTTGTTTTTGACTCCATATTGTTAATAGGTTGTGTTCTCCATCAAAACCTTAACCTCGTTCCCAGGTTCAGTTACTAATTACAAATCCTGGATCATTCATCATTTGCACTAAACTATTATATTAGAGATTTCAGTGTTGTTGATCCAGGACCAGGATTTTGTTTCTCTCTGCTACCAGCTCTCCTTCCTATCCTGAATATTCAATACTGGTCCTTGGTCTTTCACAAAGAGAGCCGTTTTTATTTTATTTTATGTTAAGAAAACAAGTAAAGCATTTTGACAATCCATTAAAAACAAGAATGACTATGATAGGAACCTGATTATTAAACATTATATTGACAGTGTTGTACTCTTGTTTTTAACATATTATTAGTTTGTTATGGTTACGGGGGACATATGTCAACTTTGGGGGCATATCCCAATTTCAATTTCTACTTGAAGAAAATCAAACATGTTTACAATGTCACGTCCTGACCAGCAGATGGAGCTAGTGTTTTAGTTTTGGGGTCAGGACGTGGCATGTTTGTGTTGGGAATGTTTGTGTTGTTGATTGGGACTTCCAATTGAAGGCAGGTGTGTTGAGTTGCCTTTGATTGGAAATCCTATATAGGTGTGTGTGTTTTTCTTTGGGGTTGTGGGTGGTTGTTCTTACACTGAGTTTCTAACCTGCAGAACTGTAGCGGTTGTCACCTTTATTGTATTGTTAAGTGGATGCTTTACTCCTCATTTGTAATTAAAGATGAGTATTCACATACCTGCTGCGCCTTGGTCCATTTATGAAGACAGCCATTACATACAAGTATACCATCTTAGCTTCTTCTGTACTTTTATTTTGTAGATTAAAACAAGCAATGGTTACAGTACATGTCTTCCTGGCAGAAAACAATACAATCATGTAAGACTAGCGTATGTAAAACTACAATTTCCATGGAAAGATCTCAGGTTCATTTGATTCGATAATAGTAGGTTACATGGATGATGCATCAAACGTAATCATGATCTGCCTAAGAACAAGTCTGTATTGAGGAATGTAATAATGAAATATATACTAATTAATATATGAAAACAGACAAATAATACAGATTAGAATAAAATTTTGGATTTTAAGAACAGTATACACATCACTACTTTCATTACTCGTTATCATCAGTGGTGTAAAGTACTTTAGTAAAATACTTTAAAGTACTACATAAGTTGTTTTATGGGATACCTGTACCTTACTATTTATATTTGACTACTTTTACTTTTACTCCACTACATTCCTAAATAAAATGATATACTTTTTACTCCATACATTTTCCTTGACACCCAAAATGCTTAGCAGGACAGGAAAATGATCCAATTCAGGAAAACATCCCTAGTCATCCCTACTGCTTCTGATCTGGAGGACTCACTAAACAGAGAACATCCCTGGTCATCCCTACTGCTTCTGATCTGGAGGACTCACTAAACAGAGAACATCCCTGGTCATCCCTACTGCCTCTGATCTGGTGGACTCACTAAACAGAGAACATCCCTGGTCATCCCTACTGCCTCTGATCTGGAGGACTCACTAAACAGAGAACATCCCTAGTCATCCCTACTGCCTCTGATCTGGAGGACTCACTAAACAGAGAACATCCCTGGTCATCTACTGCCTCTTAACTGGCTGACTCAATAAACACAAATGCATCGTTTGTAAATAATGTCTGAGTGTTGGAGTGTGCCACAGGCAACCTGTGAATTATGTCTGAGTGTTGGAGTGTGCCCTTGGCTATCTGTAATTATGTCTGAGTGTTGGAGTGTGCCCCTGGCTATCCATACATTTTCAAAACCAGAAAATGGTACCGTCTGCTTTGCTTAACATAAGGAATTTGAAATGATTTACAATTTCACTTTTGATACTTAAGTATATTTAAAATGAAATCCTTTTAGACTTTTACTCAAGTAGTATTTTACTGGGTGACTTTCACTTTTACTTGAGTAACTTTCTATTAAGGTATCTTTACTTTTACTCAAATATGACAATTGGGCACTTTTTCCACCACTGTTCATCATCCACCTCCATGGCGTCGACCCCTGTGGCGTCGCCTTTATCAAAGAGGAACTGATGGAAGGTTCTCTGCTCTCCCTGATCTGTAGCTGAAGTGTAACTGTTGAACGGCAGCTTCTCCTGAAATGCCTTGACCAGACTGGCTTTATCAGACTGTGTCTTGACTCTTTCCAGCACTACGTCTAATTTCAGACTCCTGTGGCTCAGGAATCCCTGTAGCACATCAACTCTTTTCCTACGCACCGCTTGGATGATGATCTCCTCAAGTATGCCTGACAGGGGAATTGCATACTCTATGATACTCTGGGTTTTCCCTCCTTTACCCTGGTAGGAGTAGCCTGCTGTATGCATAGCTATCAGCTGGCAGTACTCGTTGAAGACTGGAGAGCCAGAGGCACCGTGGAAGAAACAGGTGTCGTAGGTAATCTTCTCTGTGTCCGTCAGTAGATGTGTGATGTCCCAGTTCTCCTCGAAATATCTGTTGTTTATGACATGTAATAATTCATCATTTTCTGTAACATGTTTTTCTACAGCTTGTTTCCGATCTCCTCTTTGAATGATGAAGCAGGGGTCTTTCTTTTTCACCCCGCCCTCGGGGTGGCCGATGATGCAGATTCCCCCCTCTGGAGACGGAAAGCTGAAGGTGTCAAGCAAGCTTGAAGGCAACGTGATGTCAGGACATGAGCTAAGCTCCAGCAAAGCAAAGTCAAGATTCCCCAAATCATCTTTTCCATAGGCTACAACCTCACTTTTCACTGGTATCTGCTGCGTTCTTGCATCCAGGTCTTCAAAGTCAAACGTGACTGTTACTGATTGTTGCAGCGTGTTAGTTATCGGCACATAGATTTGCTGGACAACATGGGCGTTTGTAAGGATGAACTTGTCAAACAGAAAGAAGCCAGTTCCTTTTGCATTCCCTTCAATTCTCACCTGACAAACAGAAGCACTCAGCTCTATCAGTCTCTTCACTTTCTTTACCTCTTGGAAGCTCTGTGTTTTCTTTCCAAACTCTACTCTTAAGAATTGTTGCACGTCTGAAGGCTTCTTCAAATTCTCTCTCTCTTTCATGTGATCTACCAAGCCTGCATATTGGGAACGTAGGATGTTTAGGATCTCTTTAGAGTTTGGAATCTCTTGCCATTTGTGCTTCACTACCAGAGATCTATCATCTTTTCCTGTCTCCTTTGACTGAAACTGTGTTTTAACTGTGTCTGGTGTGGTAGGATTCTGAGGACAGAGAGCTGCTTCCGATGTTCCACCAGGTGGGACGGACAGCTCTTCAGTTGGTGTGTTGTCCCAATCCTCAAGACTATCTGGCTGTGGCTGAGATACACGACCGATACGTTTTACCTTCACAACCAACATTTCACCTTTACGACCTTGATGACGTTTCCTATCAAGACAATCAACTGGCTGGGACATCTCTGTGTCGACACCCGTCTCTGGCTCAGAAAGAACACAGCGTGTTTTAAAGACAGTTTTATCAAATCGCCCATCTCTCCTCAAGGCTTGCTTCACCTTTTCCCCTTTGTATCCGTACACACAAACATACTTCACTTTCTTCCTTAGCTCTGGGTTTTTCATTACTTTCCATTTAACATTTTGTCCACCCTCAGTTTCAACACAGAAAGCCATCAACTTGTCAGGTTGTATGTTTTGGGGGGGGTTCCTCTGTTTGGAAAGGCCCTGGGTATATGAAGAACTGCCCCTTCTTGGAACTTTGATCAAGCTGACTGTCACTAGCTCATCGTTATCAATTAAATGGCAGGGGAAATGTGTACTGACAGCTGCCCTTGGCTCTTTTTCTCTTTGGATGACAATTTCCCGTTTTGTCTTTGATATGTTCTCGAACTCCCGGCTTGTTCGCAATGCATCCAAGACCGTTTCATGAGTATGGCATCTAACTCTGCATTGTTGGTATCCGAAGAGGTATCGGAAGGAATGGCTTACATCATGTGCTTCTTTCTGTGACAGAAGAGATGTAAGTGTTAAGGCTCAGGGGATTAGAACCACAGTCTCCCTCTCAGGAAAATAATTTCAACCATTTGGCCAAGAGGAAATTCCCCCTTGGCCCGAGAGTGACACCGATTTTAAGATGCAGGAAGAGAGTGACTCCGCCTCACCTCCGCTACATCAGCTTGTAAAATAGAAGACTATACTAAAAAGAATACTCATAATTGATTATTATTAAAGAACAGATAAGTGTTAAGCAAATACAGGCAGATGAATGCATGTCTAACCTTGATATGAGAATCCTGAGATTGGCTAGATGTTCCTGGCTTGTTGCCCGAGGATTTACTCTGATGAGAACTCTGTAATGCATGAGTTACAACATATACATCAACTTCAATTACAATAAAGGGTCATAGTGGAATCATTTCTGAAGTTTAAATTGTTAGAGGCTAGCGTTGAAAAATGGAGGCTAGTATAGTAGTGACTGTATTGTAAATACTAGAGGGTTAGTAGCCGTTAGTGACAGTAGAAGTGGTGAATGGTGGTAGTGGTAGTAATAGTAGTAGTAGTAGTAGTGGATGTGGTGGTAGTAGTGGTAATAGTTGTGGTAGTGGTGGTAGTAGTACTAGTGGTAGTAGTAGTAGTGGTGGTAGTAGTAGTAGTAATAGTAGTAATGGTAGTAGTAGTAGTAGTAGTAGTAGTAGTAGTGGTGGTGGTAGTAGTATTAGTAGTGGTAGTAGTAGTGGTGGTGGTAGTAGTAGTGGTGGTAGTAGTCGTAGTGGTAGTAGTAGTAGTAGTAGTAGTGGTGGTAGTAATAGTAGCAGTAGTGGTGGTGGTAGCAGTAGTGGTGGTGGTAGCAGTAATGGTGGGAGTAGGAGTGGTAGTAGTAGTAGTGGTGGTGGTAGTAGTATTAGTAGTAGTGGTGGTAGTAATAGTAGTGGTGGTAGTGGTAGTAATAGTAGTAGTGGTTGTAGTGGTGGTGGTGGTGGTGGTAGTAGCAATGGTAGTAGTAGTGGTGGTGGTAGTAGTAGTAGTGGTGGTAGTAGTCGTGGTGGTAGTAGTTGTAGTGGTGGTAGTTGTAGTAGTGGTAGGAGTAGTGGTAGTAGTAGTAGTAGTAGTGGTAGTAGTAGTGGTAGTAGTAGTGGTGGTAGTAATAGTATTGGTGGTAGTAGTCATAGTGGTAGTAGTTGTAGTGGTGGTAGTTGTAGTAGTGGTAGTAGTGGTAGGAGTAGTGGTGGTAGTAGTAGTGGTGGTGGTAGTAGTGGTAGTAGTAGTAGCAATGGTGGTTGTAGTGGTGTTGGTGGTAGTAGTAGTAGTAGTGGTGGTAGTAGTAGTAGTAGTAGTGGTGGTAGTAGTAGTGGTGGTGGTGGTAGTAGTAGTAGTAGTAGTGGTTGTGGTAGTAGTGGTGTTGGTAGTAGTAGTGGTGGTAGTAGTGGTGGTCGTAGTAGTAGTGGTGGTGGTAGTAGTGGTTGTAGTGGTGGTGGTGGTGGTGGTGGTAGTAGTAGTAGCAATGGTGGTTGTAGTGGTGGTGGTGGTAGTAGTGGTGGTAGGAGTAGTGGTAGTAGTAGTGGTGGTGATAGTAGTGGTAGTAGCAATGGTAGTACTAGTGGTGGTGGTGGTGGTAGTAGTGGTGGTAGTAGTAGTGGTAGTAGTAGTGGTGGTGGTAGTAGTAATAGTGGTAGTAGTGGTAGTAGTAGTAGTGGTAGTGGTAGTAGTAGTAGAAGTGGTGGTGGTAGTAGTGATAGTGGTGGTAGTAGTGGTGGTAGTAGTAGTGGTGGTAGTAGTAGTGGTGGTGGTGGTAGTAGTAGTGATGGTAGTAGTAGTAGTAGTAGTGGTGGTAGTAGTAGTAGGGGTGGTAGTAGTAATGGTAGTAGTGGTAGTAGTAGTGGTAGTGGTGGTGGTGGTGGTAGTGGTCGTGGTGGTAGCAGTAGTGGTGGTGGTAGTAGTAGTAGAATTAGTGGTGGTAGTAGTAGTAGTGGTGGTAGTAGTAGTAGAAGTGGTAGTAGTGATAGTAGTGGTAGTAGTAGTAGTGGTGGTGGTGATAGTAGTGGTAATGGTGGTAGTGGTCGTGGTGGTAGTAGTGGTGGTGGTGGTAGTAGTAGTAGTAGTAGTAGTAGTGGTGGTAGTAGTAGTAGTAGTGGTAGTAGTGGTGGTTGTAATGGTGGTGGTAGTAGTGATAGTAGTAGTAGTAGTGGTGGTAGTAGTGGTAGTAGTAGTAGTGGTGGTGGTAGTAGTGATAGTAGTAGTAGTGGTGGTTATAGTAGTGGTGGTAGTAGTGGTGGTGGTAGTAGTAGTAGTGGTAGTAGTAGTAGTAGTGGTAGTAGTGGTGGTGGTGGTGGTAGTAGTAGTGGTGGTAGTAGTAGTAGTAGTAGTAGTAGTAGTAGTAGTAGTGGTGGTGGTGGTAGAAGTAGTGGTGGTGGTGGTGGTAGTAGTAGTGGTGTTAGTGGTGGTGATAGTAGTGGTCGTAGTAGTAGTGGTAGTAGTAGTGGTAGTGGTGGTAGTAGTAGTGGTGGTAGTAGTAGTGGTAGTGGTGGTAGTAGTAGTGGTGGTGGTAGTAGTGGTAGTGGTGGTAGTAGTAGTGGTGGTGGTAGTAGAAGTGATAGTAGTAGTGGTTGTAGTGGTGGTGGTGGTGGTAGTAGCAATGGTAGTAGTAGTGCTGGTGGTAGTAGTAGTAGTGGTGGTAGTTGTAGTAGTGGTAGTAGTGGTAGTAGTAGTGGTGGTAATAGTAGTGGTGGTGGTAGTGGTAGTAGTAGTAGTGGTGGGAGTAGTGGTGGTAGTAGTAGTAGTGGTAGTAGTAGTGGTAGTAGTAGTAGTAGTAGTAGTAGTGGTGGTGGTGGTAGTGGTGGTGGTAGTAGTGGTGGTGGTAGTAGTAGTAGTATTAGTAGTAGTAGTGGTGGTGGTGGTAGTAGTAGTAGTAGTGGTGGTGATAGTAGTGGTGGTAGTAGTAGTGGTAGTGGTGGTAGTAGTAGTGGTGGTAGTAGTAGTGGTGGTAGTAGTAGTGGTGGTGGTAGTAGTGGTAGTGGTGGTAGTAGTGGTGGTAGTAGTAGTGGTGGTGGTGGTAGTAGTAGTGATAGTAGTTGTTGTTGTAGTGGTGGTGGTGGTGGTAGTAGCAATGGTAGTAGTAGTGGTGGTGGTAGTAGTAGTAGTGGTGGTAGTAGTCGTAGAGGTAGTAGTTGTAGTGGTGGTAGTAGTAGTAGTGGTAGTAGTAGTAGTAGTAGTAGTGGTGGTGGTGGTGGTGGTGGTGCTAGTAGTGGTGGTGGTAGTAGTAGTAGTAGTAGTAGTAGTGGTAGTAGTAGTGGTAGTAGTAGTGGTGGTAGTAATAGTAGTGGTGGTAGTAGTAGTGGTAGTAGTTGTAGTGGTGGTAGTTGTAGTAGTGGTAGGAGTAGTGGTGGTAGTAGTAGTGGTGGTGGTAGTAGTGGTAGTAGTAGTAGCAATGGTGGTTGTAGTGGTGGTGGTGGTGGTGGTAGTAGCAATGGTGGTTGTAGTGGTGGTGGTGGTAGTAGTAGTAGTAGTAGTGGTGGGGGTGGTAGTAGTAGTAGTAGTAGTAGTAGTAGTGGTGGTAGTAGTAGTGGTGGTGGTGGTAGTAGCAGTAGTAGTGGTTGTGGTAGTAGTGGTGGTAGTAGTAGTGGTGGTAGTAGTAGTAGTGGTGGTCGTAGTAGTAGTGGTAGTAGTGGTAGTAGTGGTAGTAGAAGTAGTGGTAGTAGTAGTGGTAGTAGCAATGGTAGTACTAGTGGTGGTGGTGGTGGTAGTAGTGGTGGTAGTAGTGGTGGTAGGAGTAGTGGTAGTAGTAGTGGTGGTGATAGTAGTGGTAGTAGCAATGGTAGTACTAGTGGTGGTGGTGGTGGTAGTAGTGGTGGTAGTAGTAGTGGTATTAGTAGTGGTGGTGGTAGTAGTAGTAGTGGTAGTAGTAGTAGTAGTGGTGGTAGTAGTAGTGGTGGTGGTGGTAGTAGTAGTGGTGGTAGTAGTAGTGGTGGTGGTGGTAGTAGTAGTGGTGGTAGTAGTAGTAGTAGTAGTAGTGGTGGTAGTAGTAGTAGTAGTGGTGGTGGTGGTAGTAGTAGTGGTGGTAGTAGTAGTAGTAGTAGGGGTGGTAGTAGTAATGGTAGTAGTGGTAGTAGTGGTAGTAGTGGTGTTAGTAATGGTGGTGGTAGTAGTGATAGTAGTAGTAGTGGTGGTGGTGATAGTAGTGGTGGTAGTAGTGGTGGTGGTGGTGGTGGTAGTAGTAGTAGTGGTAGTGGTGGTGGTGGTGGTAGTGGTGGTAGTGGTCGTGGTGGTAGCAGTAGTGGTGGTGGTAGTAGTAGTGGTGGTAGTAGTAGTAGTGGTGGTAGTAGTAGTAGAAGTGGTAGTAGTGATAGTAGTGGTGGTAGTAATGGTAGTGGTAGTAGTGATAGTAGTAGTAGTGGTGGTGGTTATAGTTGTGGTGGTAGTACTGGTGGTGGTGGTGGTAGTAGTAGTGATAGTAGTTGTAGTGGTGGTGGTGATAGTAGTGGTAGTGGTGGTAGTGGTCGTGGTGGTAGTAGTGGTGGTGGTGGTAGTAGTAGTAGTAGTAGTAGTGGTGGTAGTAGTAGTAGTGGTGGTAGTAGTAGTAGTAGTGGTAGTAGTGGTAGTAGTGGTGGTAGTAATGGTGGTGGTAGTAGTGATAGTAGTAGTAGTGGTGGTGGTAGTAGTGGTAGTAGTAGTAGTGGTGGTAGTAGTGATAGTAGTAGTAGTGGTGGTGGTGAAAGTGGTGGTGGTAGTAGTAGTAGTGGTAGTAGTAGTGGTAGTAGTGGTGGTGGTGGTAGTAGTGGTGGTAGTAGTAGTAGTAGTAGTAGTAGTGGTGGTGGTGGTAGAAGTAGTGGTGGTGGTGGTGGTAGTAGTGGTGGTAGTAGTAGTGGTAGTAGTAGTGGTGGTGATAGTAGTGGTGGTAGAAGTAGTGGTAGTAGTAGTGGTAGTGGTGGTAGTAGTAGTGGTGGTAGTAGTAGTGGTAGTGGTGGTAGTAGTAGTGGTAGTGGTGGTGGTAGTAGTGGTAGTAGAAGTAGTGGTAGTAGTAGTGGTAGTAGCAATGGTAGTACTAGTGGTGGTGGTGGTGGTAGTAGTGGTGGTAGTAGTGGTGGTAGGAGTAGTGGTAGTAGTAGTGGTGGTGATGGTAGTGGTAGTAGCAATGGTAGTACTAGTGGTGGTGGTGGTGGTAGTAGTGGTGGTAGTAGTAGTGGTATTAGTAGTGGTGGTGGTAGTAGTAGTAGTGGTGGTAGTAGTAGTGGTGGTGGTGGTAGTAGCAGTGGTTGTAGTAGTAGTAGTAGTAGTAGTGGTGGTAGTAGTAGTAGTAGTGGTGGTGGTGGTAGTAGTAGTGGTGGTAGTAGTAGTAGTAGTAGGGGTGGTAGTAGTAATGGTAGTAGTGGTAGTAGTGGTAGTAGTGGTGTTAGTAATGGTGGTGGTAGTAGTGATAGTAGTAGTAGTGGTGGTGGTGATAGTAGTGGTGGTAGTAGTGGTGGTGGTGGTGGTGGTAGTAGTAGTAGTGGTTGTGGTGGTGGTGGTGGTAGTGGTGGTAGTGGTCGTGGTGGTAGCAGTAGTGGTGGTGGTAGTAGTAGTGGTGGTAGTAGTAGTAGTGGTGGAAGTAGTAGTAGAAGTGGTAGTAGTGATAGTAGTGGTGGTAGTAATGGTAGTGGTAGTAGTGATAGTAGTAGTAGTGGTGGTGGTTATAGTTGTGGTGGTAATACTGGTGGTGGTGGTGGTAGTAGCAGTGGTAGTAGTGGTGGTAGTAGTAGTAGTGGTGGTAGTAGTAGTAGTAGTGGTAGTAGTGGTAGTAGTGGTGGTAGTAATGGTGGTGGTAGTAGTGATAGTAGTAGTAGTGGTGGTGGTAGTAGTGGTAGTAGTAGTAGTGGTGGTGGTAGTAGTGATAGTAGTAGTAGTGGTGGTGGTGAAAGTAGTGGTGGTAGTAGTGGTGGTGGTAGTAGTAGTAGTGGTAGTAGTAGTGGTAGTAGTGGTGGTGGTGGTGGTGGTGGTAGTAGTGGTGGTAGTAGTAGTAGTAGTAGTAGTAGTAGTAGTAGTGGTGGTGGTGGTAGAAGTAGTGGTGGTGGTAGTAGTGGTGGTAGTAGTAGTGGTAGTAGTAGTGGTGGTGATAGTAGTGGTGGTAGAAGTAGTGGTAGTAGTAGTGGTAGTGGTGGTAGGAGTAGTGGTGGTAGTAGTAGTGGTAGTGGTGGTAGTAGTAGTGGTAGTGGTGGTAGTAGTAGTGGTGGTGGTAGTAGTGGTAGTGATGGTAGTAGTGGTGGTAGTAGTAGTGGTAGTGGTGGTAGTGGTAGTGGTCGTGGTGGTAGTAGTAGTGGTGGTGGTAGTAGTAGTAGTAGTAGTAGTAGTAGTGGTGGTAGTAGTAGTAGTAGTGGTAGTAGTGGTAGTAGTGGTGGTAGTAATGGTGGTGGTAGAAGTGATAGTAGTAGTAGTGGTGGTGGTGATAGTAGTGGTGGTGGTAGTGGTAGTAGTAGTGGTAGTTGTAGTAGTGGTGGTGGTGATAGTAGTGGTAGTGGTGGTAGTAGTAGTGGTGGTGGTAGTAGTAGTAGTAGTAGTGGTGGTAATGGTAGTAGTGGTGGTAGTAGTAGTAGTGGTGGTAGTAGTAGTAGTAGTGGTAGTAGTGGTAGTAATGGTGGTGGTAGTAGTGATAGTAGTAGTAGTGGTGGTGGTAGTAGTGGTAGTAGAAGTAGTGGTGGTGGTAGTAGTGATAGTAGTAGTAGTGGTGGTGGTGAAAGTAGTGGTGGTAGTAGTGGTGGTGGTAGTAGTAGTAGTGGTAGTAGTAGTGATAGTAGTGGTGGTGGTGGTGGTGGTGGTAGTAGTGGTGGTAGTAGTAGTAGTAGTAGTAGTAGTAGTAGTAGTAGTAGTAGTGGTGGTGGTTGTAGAAGTAGTGGTGGTGGTGGTGGTAGTAGTGGTGGTAGTAGTAGTGGTAGTAGTAGTGGTGGTGATAGTAGTGGTGGTAGAAGTAGTGGTAGTAGTAGTGGTAGTGGTGGTAGTAGTAGTAGTGGTAGTGGTGGTAGTAGTAGTGGTAGTGGTGGTAGTAGTAGTGGTGGTGGTAGTAGTGGTAGTGATGGTAGTAGTGGTGGTAGTAGTAGTGGTAGTGGTGGTAGTGGTAGTGGTCGTGGTGGTAGTAGTAGTGGTGGTGGTAGTAGTAGTAGTAGTAGTAGTAGTAGTAGTAGTAGTGGTGTAGTGAGTGGTAGTGGTAGTAATGGTGGTGGTAGAAGTGATAGTAGTAGTAGTGGTGGTGGTGATAGTAGTGGTGGTGGTAGTGGTAGTAGTAGTAGTGGGTAGTAGTAGTAGTGGTGGTGTTGATAGTAGTAGTGGTGGTGGTAGTAGTAGTGGTGGTGGTAGTAGTAGTAGTAGTGGGGGTAGTGGTAGTAGTCGTGGTAGTAGTAGTAGTGGTGGTAGTTGTAGTAGTAGTGGTAGTAGTGGTAGTAGTGGTGGTAGTAATGGTGGTGGTAGTAGTGATAGTAGTAGTAGTGGTGGTGGTAGTAGTGGTAGTAGTATTAGTGGTGGTGGTAGTAGTGTTGGTGGTGGTGGTAGTAGTAGTGGTGGTAGTAGTAGTAGTGGTAGTAGTGGTGGTGGTAGTAGTAGTAGTGGTAGTAGTAGTAGTGGTGGTGGTAGTAGTGATTGTAGTAGTAGTGGTGGTGGTAGTAGTTATAGTAGTAGTAGTGGTAGCAGTGGTAGTAGTAGTGGTGGTGGTGGTTGTAGTGATTGTAGTAGTAGTGGTGGTGGTAGTAGTTATAGTAGTAGTAGTAGTGGTGGTGGTAGTAGTAGTAATAGTTTTGGTGGTAGTAATAGTGGTGGTAGTAGTAGTAGTGGTAGTAGTAGTAGTGGTGGTGGTAGTAGTGATTGTAGTAGTAGTGGTGGTGGTACTAGTTATAGTAGTAGTAGTGGTGGTGGTAGTAGTGGTGTTAGTAGTGGTAGTAGTAGTGGTGGTGGTGGTGGTAGTAGTGCTAGTGGTAGTAGTGGTAGTAGTAGTAGTAGTGGTAGTGGTGGTGGTAGTACTGTTAGTAGCAGTAGTTGTAGTAGTGGTAGATGTGGTAGTGGTAGTGGTAGTGGTAGTAGAAGTAGTGGTGGTGGTAGTAGTAGTGGTGGTAGTAGTAGTAGTGGTGGTGGTAGTAGTGTTGGTGGTTCTAGTAGTAGTGGTGGTAGTGGTAGTAATAGTAGTGGTGGTAGTAGTAGTAGTGGTGGTGGTATTGGTGGTAGTAGTAGTGGTGGTAGTAGTAATAGTAGTGGTGGTAGTAGTAATAGTAGTGGTTGTAGTGGTAGTGGTAGTAGTAGTGGTGGTGGTAGTGGAAGTAGTGGTAGTAGTAGTGGTGGTAGTGGTAGTAGGGGTGGTGGTGGTAGTAGTGGTGGTGGTAGTGGTGTTAGTGGTAGCGGAAGTAGTAGTGGTAGTGGTAGCGGTGGTGGAAGTAGTAGTGGTGGTAGTGGTAGTAGTAGTGGAGGTAGTGGTTATAGTAGTGGTTGTAGTGGTAGTGGTAGTAGTAGTGGTGGTGGTAGTGGTAGTAGTAGTAGTGGTTGTAGTAGTAATAGTAGTGGTGGTAGTAGTAATAGTAGTGGTTGTAGTGGTAGTGGTAGTAGTAGTGGTGGTGGTAGTGGTACTAGTGGTGGTAGTGGTAGTAGGGGTGGTGGTGGTAGTAGTGGTGGTGGTAGTGGTGTTATTGGTAGCGGAAGTAGTGGTGGTATTAATAGTGTTAGTGGTAGTTGTAGTAGTGGTGGTAGTAGTGGTGGTAGTAGTGGTAGTAGTAGTAGTAGTGGGAGTTGTAGTAGTGGTAGTAGTAGTGGTGGTAGTAGTGGTGTTAGTGGTAGTAGTGGTGGTAGTAGTAGTAGTGGTAGTAGTAGTGGTAGTGGTAGCGGTAGTGGAAGTAGTGGTAGTAGTAGTGGTGGTAGTAGATGGTGGCGGTAGTGGTAGTAGTAGTGGTAGATGGTGGTGGTATTAGTAGTTTTAGTGGTAGTTGTAGTGGTAGTAGTAGTGGTGTAGTAGTGGTGGTAGTAGTGGTGGTGGTAGTAGGTGGTGGTAGTAGTGGTGGTAGTAGTGGGGGTAGTAGTGGTGGGGTGGTAGTAGTGGTGGTGGTAGTGGAGTAGTGGTAGTGGTGGGGGTAGTGTAGTGGTAGTAGTATGGTAGTAGTAGTGGTAGTAGCAGTAGTAGTAGTAGTGGTAGTAGTGGTGGTAGTAGTGGTAGTAGTGGTGGTAGTAGTAGTGGTAGTTGTATTAGTAGTAGAAGTAATAGTAGTATTAGTAGTAGTAGTAATAGTAGTGTTAGTAGTAGTAGTAGTGGTAGTAGTAGTGTTAGTAGTAGTAGTAGTGGTAGTTGTATTAGTAGTAGTGGTAGTTGTATTAGTAGTAGTGGTAGTTGTATTAGTAGTAGTGGTAGTAGTAGAAGTAATAGTAGTAGTAGTAGTAGTAGTAGTAGTAGTAGTAGTAGTGGTAGTAGTAGTGGTAGTAGTAGTAGTAGTGGTAGTGTAGTAGTAGTGGTAGTAGTAGTGTTAGTAGTAGAAGTAGTGTTATTAGTAGTAGTAGTAGTAGTGGTATCAGTAGTAGTAGTAGTGGTAGTTGTAGTAGTAGTAGTGGTAGTAGTGGTAGTAGTAGTGGTAGTTGTATTAGTAGTGGTGGTAGCAGTAGTGATAGTATTAGTAGTGGTAGTGGTGGTAGTAGTAGTGGTAGTTGTATTAGTAGTGGTGGTAGTAGTAGTGGTAGCAGTAGTGGTGGTAGTAGTAGTGGTAGTTGTAGTAGTAGTAGTGGTAGTAGTGGTAGTAGTAGTGGTAGTAGTATTAGTAGTAGTAGTAATAGTAGTGTTAGTAGTAGTAGTAGTGGTAGTAGTAGTGTTAGTAGTAGTAGTGGTAGTAGTAGTAGTAGTAGTGGTAGCAGTAGTGGTGGTAGTAGTAGTGGTAGTTGTATTAGTAGTAGTGGTAGTAGTAGTGGTGGTAGTGGTAGTAGTAGTAGTGGTAGTTGTATTAGTAGTAGTGGTATCTAGCATAAATAGTATTAATAGTGGTAGTGGTAGTGTTAGTAGTAGTAGTGGTGGTAGTAGTAGTAGTGGTAGTAGTAGTAGTAGTAGTGGTATCTAGCATAAACAGTGCTAAGGGAGTTTATTGTTTGTGCTTTTCTTTTAACTAATTTCTGTCTTCTATTCATGTGAGGTTCTAGTAACCAATTTCTGTGTTCATACAAGTGGCTGACTGTACAAATCCTCACTTATCAGTAGCTGCATTATGGCAGTACGACCAGATCTTGTTTGGAGAACAAACAAAAGATCTCAGTTTCAAGGTCTCGGCTTAGAGAGGAGAAACCTTGTGAGGAATCACATGTTATGAACCAGTATTGGTCCGTCACATGAATAGAACAAAACGGTAATGAGTCATTAATTATGCTAAATCATGCAAATATAAAATTGTCTGTGTATAAGACAGCTGCTGGGTCTGACCGGGGAGAGTTCCTGATTGACATGTGTACTAGCACTTTGACAATAAACAATTATTTATTTAAAGATTGACTTTGAGTGTCCCTGTGTAAGAATTTCCACGACACAGTGTACGAAAAATAGCGTTCCAAAGAAGAGTCAGAAATAAGTTGTACAATATTTTAAAGTGTAACTGCTGAAGCAAGTCACACTAATAAAAGAACTAAGATTAAAAGTAATATGACAGAGTGTCACCTTGGCAACAGCTCCTGGAGATTGGTCAGGAGTTTGTTGTTGGTTGTTTGAAGTATTACTTGGACGAGTAATCCTCTGTAATACAGAAAAACAACATCACATTCTGCAGGTTCTGGCAGTGACTCAAGTTGTAGAAAGTTGGTTTGGTAGAACTCCTTTCAAAATACCTTCAAAAATGGGTCCAGTTTCTGTTGTTTCTTCCTTAGATCTCCCATGGTACAATTCTGCCAGCTGCACAAACAACGATGCCACTTTTGTATGGTAATGAGAAAACCTTCAAAATAAAAAGCCTGCATTTCAACACATTGTAATATCATTAGTTGAATAATAAGATAAAATTGGCCATTGATTAAAATTATATTGGGCCAACAAGAAAAGGCTATAAGTTATTATCCTGTTGTCTAGTCACTTTATCTACAGGTGAAGTCGGAAGTTTACATACACCTTAATCAAATACATTTACACTCAGTTTCACAATTCCTGACATTTAATCCTAGTCAAAATTCCCTGGTTTAGGTCAGTTAGAATCACCACTTTATTTTAAGAATGTGAAATGTCAGAATAATAGAGATAATTATTTATTTTAGCTTTTATTTATTTTATCACAGTCCCAGGTGGTCAAAACTTTACATACACTCAATTAGTATTTGCTAGCATTGCCTTTAAATTGTTTAACTTGGGTCAAACGTTACGGGTAGCCTTCCACAAGCTTCCCACAATAAGTTGGGTGAATTTTGGCCCATTCCTCCTGACAGAGCTGGTGTAACCGAGTCAGGTTTGTAGGCATCCTTGCTTGCACATGCTTTTTCAGTTCTGCCCACAAATGTTATTTTGGATTGAGGTCAGGGCTTTGTGATGGCCACTCCAATACCTTGACTTTGTTGTCCTTAACCCATTTTGCCACAACTTTGGAAATATGCTTGGGGTCATTGTCCATTTGGAAGACCCATTTGCGACCAAGCTTTAACTTCCTGACTGATGTCTTGAGATATTGCTTAAATATATCCACATAATTTTACTCCTCATGATGCCATCTATTTTGTGAAGTGCACCAGTCCCTCCTGCAGCAAAGCACCCCACAACATGATGCTGCCACCGCCGTGCTTCACGGTTGGGATGGTGTTCTTTGGCTTGCAAGCCTCCCCCTTTTTGCTCCAAACACAACGATGGTCATTATGGCCAAACAGTTCTATTTTTGTTTCATCAGACCAGAGGACATTTCTCCAAAAAGTACGGTCTTTGTCCCCATGTACAGTTGCAAACCGTAGTCTGGCTTTTTTATGGCTGTTTTGGAGCAGTGGCTTCTTCCTTGCTGAGCGGCCTTTCAGGTTATGTCGATATAGGACTCGTTTTACTGTGGCTATAGATACTTTTGTACCTATTTCCTCCAGCATTTTCACAAGGTCCTTTGCTGTTCTTCTGGGATTGATCTGCACTTTTCACATCAAAGTACGTTCAAATCTAGGAGACAGAACGCGTCTCCTTCCTGAGCGGTATGACGGCTGCATGGTCCCATGGTGATTATACTTGCGTACTATTGTTTGTACAGATGAACGTGGTACCTTCAGGTGTTTGGAAATTGTTCCCAAGGATGAACCAGACTTGTGGAGGTCTACAATTTTTCTGAGGTCTTGGCTGATTTCTTTTTGATTTTCCCATGATGTCAAGCAAAGAAGCACTGAGTTTGAAGGTAGGCCTTGAAATACATCCACAGGTACACCTCCAATTGACTCAAATGATGTCAATTAGCCTATCAGAAGCTTCTAAAGCCATGACATCATTTTCTGGAATTTTCCAAGCTGTTTAAAGGCACAGTCAACTTAGTGTATGTAAACTTCTGACCCACTGGAATTGTGATACAGTGAATTATAAGTGAAATAATCTGTCTGTAAACAATTGTTGGAAGAATGACTTGTGTCATGCACAAAGTAGATGTCCTAACCGACTTGCCAAAACTATAGTTTGTTAACAAGAAATTTGTGGAGTGGTTGAAAAACAAGTTTTAATGACTCCAAACTAAGTGTATGTAAACTTCCGACTTCAACTGTATATGCACATCTACTCAGTACAGGTACCCCGTGTATATAGACAAGTTATCGTTACTCATTGTGGATGTATTTATTGTGTTATTATTTCTCTGTGCATTGTTGGGAAGGACCCGTTAGTAAGCATTACACTGTTAGTCTACACCTGTTGTTTACCAAGCATTACACTGTTAGTCTACACCTGTTGTTTACCAAGCATTACACTGTTAGTCTACACCTGTTGTTTACCAAGCATTACACTGTTAGTCTACACCTGTTGTTTACAAAGCATTTCACTGTTAGTCTACACCTGTTGTTTACCAAGCATTACACTGTTAGTCTACACCTGTTGTTTACCAAGCATTACACTGTTAGTCTACACCTGTTGTTTACCAAGCATTTCACTGTTAGTCTACACCTGTTGTTTACCAAGCATTACACTGTTAGTCTACACCTGTTGTTTACAAAGCATTTCACTGTTAGTCTACACCTGCTGTTTACCAAGCATTTACCTGTTAGTCTACACCTGTTGTTTACCAAGCATTACACTGTTAGTCTACACCTGTTGTTTACCAAGCATTTCACTGTTAGTCTACACCTGTTGTTTACCAAGCATTACACTGTTAGTCTACACCTGTTGTTTACAAAGCATTACACTGTTAGTCTACACCTGTTGTTTACCAAGCATTTCACTGTTAGTCTACACCTGTTGTTTACCAAGCATTACACTGTTAGTCTACACCTGTTGTTTACCAAGCATTACACTGTTAGTCTACACCTGTTGTTTACCAAGCATTACACTGTTAGTCTACACCTGTTGTTTACCAAGCATGAGATAAATTAAATGTGATACTAACCAAATACAGAGCCTTGAAAAAGTGTTCATACCCTTTGAATTTATTCACATTTTATTGTGTTACAAAGTGGGATTGAAATGGATTTAAATTGTAATTTTTTTGTCAACAACCTACACAAAAATACTCAGTAATCAATGTTCCCTCTAAGCTGCGCGTATTTGTCTGCTGCACAGAATAAATATCAGCCCAAGGCCAGAAGCACAAGATTAATTTTCACTGAACTTTCTAGAGTTTTCCCTGTTAGTTAACACTATCAACGTTTCCCTTTACTGTGGCAATTGTGATCGAATCAACGCAATGTTAGTCACTTTCAATATAACGTACCGAAACAAAACGAACTGTGAAAGAGATTCTGCTATAGCCAGAACGCTTCAGAGTAGGATTCTACTGCTCACTGACTCAGCCCGCACAGACCGCTGCGGCATAACCAATCAGCTGCTGTAAGCCTACATGCAATTATACAACTGGTGGGTCTAATCCGGAATGCTGATTGGTTAAAAACGCATTCCAGCCGGTGTCTATTCCACAAGTTACCACCGGCTAAATCTATGATGTTAAAATGCCTATTTACCCTGTTCCATCTGACTGTGCAATGCACTGTCTCATCAGCCCAGCCAGGCAATTTATAAACTCTCCACTATAAAAAGCATCTAGACATTATCTCACATTTCTATTGGACTAATATTTCGTTTTCAATAACGGAGATTTCTCTAAACTTTGCTGTCTGTCTCTCTGACATTTACAACATTGTTTCAATATTCAAATTCAATCTCCAGCTGTCCAACAGTAATGAACGTGTCGTGAGTCGGGATGAAAGACAGGTAGGATGCTTTTCTCAGCCAGTCGACATCATGAATCAGCATCATTTCTATGGATATATACAAATAACTATTGGCTATCTCCTCTGAACAACAGTGACCTAACGGAAGAGCACATTTTCTATGCCAGGTGAAATTGCGCATCATTAGCTCATTGTTATGGATGTATTGAAATAAATGTCATTAGAAAAACAGCTTAAACAAATGCAAATGCAGCTACTTCGTTGTTATTCTGGCTGCACTGTTTGACATCACTGTTATTTAACCGTTGCTGGCTTGCTAGCAAGCAAGGGATAAGAACGTTGCCAGCCAGTATGGCAATGGAACATTTAGAACAAACGACTGGGTCGTGTCCATAGATACAGAACAAAAAGACTGAACGACTGGGTCTCGTCTCTGGCAATCGAACCAATAGAACGAACGACCAGCCGGCTTGGGTAGCAACCCTAGATTTGAGTCGGGACTATATCTTGTGGAAGGATAAAAAAGTATAAATAAATGCATCAAAATAATGTTTTTAATGAAAATATGTCAATCATTATTTGAATATGTTGGTAACCCGTTGTATAAAAGTGATAATGACAGAGAAGCCAGTGTTTGGAGGATATATTGGCACGGGTGTTGTTAGGCCCGAGACAAAGTCCAAACACCGGCTTCTCTGGCAATGGCATTAGACCATTGCAATATATGGATCTGTGCCATTTACTTTGAACTGGACTGTGTTTACAGCAGTGGTCATGAGTAGATGGGCTTGTTTTGAGATCAAAGCCAGAGCTGCATCAAACAGGGGGTGACACTTGACTAGGGGCATCAGACAACACAACAACATTTTTAGTCACCTCCTTGACTGAAGGACAAGTGGATAAACAGGTTAATGTGAATAGTTTTTTTCAAAAGTTTCATGGAATGTAGGCATACATTGAACACCACACATTGGCTGCTACTGTAGGCTGAATGATAGAACGGCTATTTCCATGTTGAAATGTTAGGGGATGCATTTTATCCATTGTTTTTCATTTTCTCAAATAGCCACTCTAGCATACTTGGCCACTGTAAAAACCTCTATGGGATCGGTGTCCCACCCATGGGATGGTTGTGCTAACGTAGGCTAATGCGATTAGCATGAGGTTGTAAGTAACAAGAACATTTCCCAGGACATAGACAAATATGATATTGTCAGAAAACTTAAATTCTTGTTAATCTAACTGTACTGTCTGATTTACAGTAGCTATTACAGTGAAATAATACCATGCTGTTGTTCGAGTGCACAATTCTGAACATGAAAAGTTATTAATAAACAAATTAGGCACATTTGTGCAGTCTGGATACAACATTTTGAACAGAAATGCAATGGTTCATTGGATCAGTCCTTTCACATTTCCACAAACTTCAAAGGGTTTCCTTTCAAATGGTACCATGAATATGCATATCCTTGCTTCAGGTCCTGAGCTACAGGCAGTTAGATTTGGGTATGTCATTTCAGGTCCTGAGCTACAGGCAGTTAGATTTGGGTATGTCATTTCAGGTCCTGAGCTACAGGCAGTTAGATTTGGGTATGTCATTTCAGGTCCTGAGCTACAGGCAGTTAGATTTGGGTTTTGTCATTTTAGGCAAAAATTTCAAAAAAGGTTCCGATCCTGAAGAGGTTTTAAAACTGTAACTTAAAGCAGGAACAGCCTCAGTGTTCACAGTAAACGCTGAGCAGTTTTTTCATGTCCTGCGACTAGCAGGACAAAATTCAGCTAGCTAACAGGATCAACTAAATACAAGTCCCCCTAGATACAGCCATGTCTCATAGTCACGTTATGAGATTTGTAAATGAAAGAAGAATATAATAATACAAATATAATTTCCCCCAAAACCTACAGGACGGGAGCTCTCCAGGAACAAGGTTGGAGTGACCTGGCCTACACAACCGCTTTCAACATACCAGTATTTGTGTACAATTTTAAAAGAAATGCTAGTAAAAAGAAAATATGTCAAATTATCATTTTTTTCAAAGGTGGTTGCGAAGCTGTGAAAAAAAAGTTGTACTGCACGAGTGCAAAAAAGTGTTATATTCCCAAAGTTTAGCAAGTATTTGCAGCCCCCCCAAGTGTCACCCCTCCTCACCCTCTTCCTCAACCCTCCCCTAGTCAAGTATCACCACTCCTCCTAAAGCCTCCCCTAGTCAAGTATCACCACTCCTCCTAAAGCCTCCCCTAGTCAAGTATCACCACTCCTCCTCACCCCTTCCCTAGTCAAGTGTCACCCCTCCTCACCCCTCCCCTAGACAAGTATCACCACTTCTCCTAAACCCTCCACTAGTCAAGTATCACCACTCCTCCTAAACCCTCCCCTAGTCAAGTATCACCACTCCTCCTCACCCCTCCCCTAGTCAAGTATCACCACTCCTCCTAAACCCTCCCCTAGTCAAGTATCAACACTCCTCCTAAATCCTCCCCTAGTCAAGTATCACCACTCCTCCTAAACCCTCCCCATGTCAAGTATCACCACTCCTCCTAAACCCTCCCCTAGTCAAGTATCACCACTCCTCCTAAAGCCTCCCCTAGTCAAGTATCACCACTCCTCGTAAATCCTCCCCTAGTGAGTTATGGAATTAGTTCCTAATATGTATTTCATACCATGCTGATCCCAGAGGTCACGTGATTATGGCTGAGAAAAATATCATGCTGTAGCCTACTGCCTTCAAAGTTTTTGAGTAATTATTTTCATGGACATTTGGTTTTGTTCATCAAGTACTCTGTCACTGTGAGAAGAACATAGGATATCAGCCGACTGTATGCTAGACATAGAAAATGGAACGATAAGAGGGTGTGCCTTATTGGCACAGATGATCTGTGATCAAATGTGGTTGATCAACAAGGACTGCCTTCTTTATAGTAACTCTGTGCACACTTGAACAATGTATTAATGTATAAACATATAGCTTTCTTTATTGATAATTCATATTTCTGTCATGACAGTCTTGACCTAAAAACAACATATTTCACAATGTTTCACTCAAGATCATAACAGCGGGCTACTTACACGATAGTTCTTCCAAAACGACAGGACAGTCCACAATTCGGAAATATGATCCACACCACAGTTGCAAAATGTTACATTCACAGACTCTTCAATAACATATTCCTTCCATCTGTAAACACTTGACACATGGCCAAACTTTTTACACTTATTGCATTGAATTGGGTTTTGCACAAACACTCTTACAGCGTATCTTATATATCCCAACTTTACATAGAGTGATAAATTCTCATGTTTATATAATATTTTTTTAACTAGGCAAGTCAGTTAAGAACAAATTCTTATTTACAATGACATTCTCCATACGGGTCAAGCGACGTGCATTAACCACGCCTGGAATTTCTAGCCTAAGATATTGATTATCAATGTCCAACAGGATGCTTTTATCGGTGCCCTGCTCTGAAAATCAAAGCCTTCATAATTCCGCGAGCCACAATGCACACCTCTTTTTGGTTAAACTATGGTTTATATGAATCAACATTAATACATTTGGTTAAACTATGGTTTACATGAATCAATCAACATTAATACATTTGGTTAATCTATGGTTTACATGAATCAATCAACATTAATACATTTGGTTAATCTATGGTTTACATGAATCAACATTAAAACATTTGGTTAAACTATGGTTTACATGAATCAATCAACATTAATACATTTGGTTAAACTATGGTTTACATGAATCAATCAACATTAATACATTTGGTTAATCTATGGTTTACATGAATCAATCAACATTAATACATTTGGTTAATCTATGGTTTACATGAATCAACATTAAAACATTTGGTTAAACTATGGTTTACATGAATCAATTAACATTAATAAATTTGGTTAAACTATGGTTTACATGAATCAATCAACATTAATACATTTGGTTAATCTATGGTTTACATGAATCAATCAACATTAATACATTTGGTTAATCTATGGTTTACATGAATCAATCAACATTAAAACATTTGGTTAAACTATGGTTTACATGAATCAACATTAAAACATTTGGTTAAACTATGGTTTACATGAATCAACATTAATACATTTGGTTAAACTATGGTTTACATGAATCAATCAACATGAATACATTTGGTTAAACTATGGTTTACATGAATCAATCAACATTAATACATTTCTTACCTCATAAAAAATTGTGTCATATGTGTTAGGATACCAAAGTTTAGAAATAGGCTACTTTTCCATTAAGTACTCTGTCACTGTGAGAAGAAAATAGGATGTCAGCCGACTGTATCCAAGACCTAGAAAATGGCACGATAAGGAAGAGGGTGTGCCTTTATTGGCACAGATCAGCTGTGATGAAAGGTGGTCGATCAAGGACTGCCTTCTTTATAGTAACTCTGTATACTAGAACAATGTATTCATGTATGAACATATCTTTATTGATATTTATGGTTTACACATGTCATGACAGTCTCAATTTAAAAACAAACATATTTCACAATGTTTCACTCAGAGATCATAACAGCGGGCTACTTACCCGGATAGTTCCTCCAAAACGACAGGACAGTCCACGAGAACTGTGAGCAGCATAAACTATTATCTAACGCTGTGTTGATGACCTGGGCAGAATAACATTAAATGAAACCAGCAGACCCTCTCAGAAGGCGACAGAAAGATGATGATCATTAATGTATTCTTCTTCTTTGGTATAATGGTGTTCGCAAACACAGGAGATTTTCTGTACAGTCTTGGCCAAATGTTTTGAGAATGACACAAATATTAATTTCCACAAAGTTTGCTGCTTCAGTGTCTTTAGATATTTTTGTCAGATGTTACTATGAAATACTGAAGTATAATTACAAGCATTTCATAAGTGTCAAAGGCTTTTATTGACAATTACATGAAGTTGATGCAAAGAGTCAATATTTGCAGTGTTGACCCTTCTTTTTCAAGACCTCTGCAATCCGCCCTGGCATGCTGTCTATTGACTTCTGGGCCACATCCTGACTGATGGCAGCCCATTCTTGCATAATCAATGCTTGGAGTTTGTCAGAATTTGTGGGTTTTTGTTTGTCCACTCGCCTCTTGAGGATTGACCACAAGTTCTCAATGGGATTAAGGTCTGGGGAGTTTCCTGGCCATGGACCCAAAATATCAATGTTTTGTTACCCGAGCCACTTAGTTATCACTTTTGCCTTATGGCAAGGTGCTCCATCATGCTGGAAAAGGCATTGTTAGTCACCAAGAAGAAGGCGACTCAATTACCACCCCATCGACGGGGGGATTGTGCGATAAACCTCCAGGTAGACGCCACACTTCCTAGGAGTCACGTGTATCCCCTGTCACAGGCGGAGATGGCGGCTATGGAGACATATGTCACTGAATCCCTGCATCAGGGGTACATTCGGTCCTCCACTTCACCCGCCTCCTCGAGTTTCTTTTTTGTGAAGAAGAAGGAGGGAGGTCTGCGCCCGTGTATTGACTATCGAGCCCTAAACCAGATCACTGTGAGGTGCAGTTACCCACTACCTCTCATAGCCACAGCGATTGAGTCAATGCACGGGGCGCGCTTCTTCACGAAACTAGATCTCAGGAGAGCTTACAACCTGGTGTGTATCGGGAGGGAGACGAGTGGAAGACAGCATTTAGTACCACCTCAGGGCATTATGAGTACTGTGGTGGCTAATTTCTGTATTACCAAATGAGGAGAGTTACAAACTTCACACACCAGTCAGAGTTATACTTAAACTACATCTTGTAGTGCAACTGTCAACATTCATTATCCAAAGGGATACATTCTAATGACAAGTATCTCACATACTCACAAATGTATGCATATTATACAAATAAAACATCTTAATTATCTATGTTACCCAACTAATTCTGATTCATCCGCCACAGTACCTCGTCATGCCGAACGGGTTGATGAATGCTCCATCAGTCTTCCAAGCCTTTGTGGACGAGTTTTTCAGGGACCTGCACGGGCAGGGTGTAGTGGTGTATATTGATGACATTCTGATATACTCCACAATACACTCCGAGCATGTGTCCTTGGTGCGCAGGGTGCTTGGAAGACTGTTGGAGCATGACCTGTACATCAAGGCTGAGAAATGCCTGTTCTTCCAGCAGTCCGTCTCCTTCCTAGGATACCGCATTTCCACCTCGGGTGGAGATGGAGAGTGACCGCATTTCAGCGTAATTGGCCGACTCCCAACACGGTAAAGGAGGTGCAGCGGAATCTAGGGTTTGCCAACTACTACCGGAGGTTTATCCGGGGTTTTGGTCAGGTAGCGGCTCCCATTACCTCACTGCTGAAGGGGGTTCCGGTTCGGTTGCAGTGGTCGGCTGAGGCGGATAGGGCTTTTGGTCACCTGAGGTCTCTGTTTACCTCGGTGCCGGTGCTGGCCCATCCGGATCCCTCTTTGGGGTTCACGGTGGAGGTGGACACGTCCGAGGCTGGGATAGGAGTTGTGCTCTCTCAGCGCTCGGGCACGCCACTGAAGCTCCACCCCTGTGCCTTCTTCTCAAAGAAGCTCAGCCCGGCGGAGCGAAACTATGATCTGGGGGACCGGGAGCTGTTGGCTGTCGTCAAAGCGTTGAAGACTTGGAGACATTGGCTTGAGGGGGCTAAACACCCTTTTCTCATCTGGACTGACCATCTGGACTGACCACCGTAACCTGGTAAGGTGGGCAAGGTGGGCCATGTTTTTCACCCATTTTGTTTTACCCTTTCTAACAGACCAGGTTCCCAGAATGTGAAGGCAGACGCACTGGCCGGCTGTATGACACAGAGGAGCGGCCCATGGATCCTACCTCCATACTCCCGGCCTCCTGCCTGGTGGCGCCGGTAGTATGGGAGCTGGACGCGGACATTGAGAAGGCGTTACGTGCAGAGCCCGCTCCCCTCCAGTGTCCCACTGGGCGTCTGAACATTCCGTCTGCTGTCCGTGACCGGCTGATCTATTGGGCCCACACATCACCCTCCTCTGGTCATCCAGGGATCGGTCGGACAGTGCGCTGTTTGAGTGGGAAGTACTGGTGGTCCACCTTGGCTAAGGACGTGAGGGTGTATGTTTCCTCCTGCTCGGTGTGTGCCCAGTGTAAGGCTCCTAGGCACCTGCCAAGAGGTAAGCTACACCCCTTACCCGTTCCACAACATCCTTGGTCGCACCTGTCGATTGATTTTTGTACCAATCTCCCCCCTCACAGGGTAACACCACGATCCTGGTCGTTGTGGACCGTTTCACCCCGAGAGTAATGGGCAGGTGGAGAGAGTGAACCAGGATGTGGGCAGGTTTCTGCGGTCGTATTGCCAGGATCGGCCGGGGGAGTGGGCAGCGTTCGTGCCCTGGGCCGAGATGGCTCAGAACTCGCTCCGCCACTCCTCCACTAACCTCTCCCCCTTCCAGTGCGTACTGGGGTACCAGCCAGGTTCTGGCGCCTTGGCATCAGAGTCAGACCAAGGCTCCTGCGGTGGACGACTGGTTCAGGCCCGCAGAGGAGACATGGGACGCCGCCCATGTTCACCTCCAGCAGACCGTGCTGTGCCAGAAAACCAGTTTCCCCCCGATTACCGTATTAACCCCTCGTTCCCCTCGTTCCATAGCTGAACAACAAGATCTGATGGAGGCATGCTGTTGATGCAGCAATTCAAGGAGTAAAGGAACAAGTTGCTACATTTCAAGATTAACTGGACACCCAGATCGGATCAGTTTGAGCACTAATAGAAATGGTGAATCGCATTCAGACTGAGGCAAGGGATGTGAAGATCTGCACTTCGGAACTTGAGAAGATGCGGTTCAAAATGGCGTCGCTTGAAGATCAAGACAGACGCAACAACGTGAGGGTCACAGGGATTGCTACAATCCCGGAGGGAGGTGATGCAATTGCTTTCCTGCAAGAAATCCTTCCCAAATGGATTTTGTCACTTGGTACTACTCGGTACCACTTGGTACTGAAGGGACCACAGGATCTACAACCAAAATGCAAAGAAGGACAACCCCCAGACCATGGTCTTCAAGGTTCTCAGATACAGAGATTGAAACGCTATTCTACAAGGAGCGCTGGGAGCAAGAAAGAATGCGCCCATCCAAGATGCCGGGAGAACCATACGTTTTTATGAGGACTACAGTGCCTTCACAAATCAGCGAAGGAAAGCATTTGCAGATGCAAATGCTCTGTTCTGATCTATCCCGCTACCCTGCGATTTACTTTCGGCGAGCAGCTCTCAACCTCGGGCGACAGGTCTATACGCCCCCCCCACAAAGAGAGTGCTTTCCTTTACGGCCCGGACAGCAGGATGAGACACAGAATGAAACGAGAGCAACTGGGCGGTAAAGACTCAGATGGCTAGCCGGTTAACGTTTAGTTAACTTAACTTAATATTTGTGTCATTCTCAAAACCTTTGGCCACGACTGTACATACACCTTAGCCAAATACATTTAAACTCCGTTTTTCACAATTCCTGACATTTAATCCTAGTAAAAACTCCCTGTCTTGGGTCAGTTAGGATCACCACTTTATTTTAAGAACGTGAAATGTCAGAATAATCGTAGAGAGAATGATTTATTTCAGCTTTTATTTTTTTCATCACATTCCCAGTGGGTCAGAAGTTTACATACACTCAATTCGTATTTGGTAGCATTGCCTTTAAATTGTTTAACTTGGGTCAAACGTTTCAGGTAGCCTTCCACAAGTTTCCCACAATAAGTTGGGTGAATTTTGGCCCATTCCTCCTGACAGAGCTGGTGTAACTAATTCAGGTTTGTTGACCTCCTTGCTCGCACATGCTTTTTCAGTTCTGCCCACACATTTTCTATAGGATTGAGGTCAGGGCTTGTGATGGCCACTCCAATAGCTTGACATTGTTGTCCTTAAGCCATTTTGCCACAACTTTGGAAGTATGCTTGGGGTCATTGTCCATTTGGAAGACCCAATTGCGACCAAGCTTTAACTTCCTGACTGATGTCTTGAGATGTTGCTTCATTATATCCACATAATTTTACTTCTCATGAAGCCATCTTTTTTGTGAAGTGCACCAGTCCCTCCTGCAGCAAAGCACCCCCACAACATGATGCTGCCACCCCCGTGCTTCACGGTTGGGATGGTGTTCTTCGGCTTGCAAGTGTAGGGGGTAGGTCCCAAAGACCCTCCCCATTATTGATTAAGGGGACCTTAAGATTCATATGTTTTGCTGCAGGCCTTATAACAGATACTGTTGCTATGTGTCTAACAACTCTAAAACTGCCACTATACGCTGCACAAGCCATCTATATTAGTCTTTGTGGTTAAGCCCTGGCTGTTGCGAGAGTGTGCTTGAGTAAGACCGAAACTAGATAAAGAGAAGTAACCACAATCTGGTTTTGACATGTTGATCTTGTGTGACAGGGGACAATGCTAATGAATTCAGAGAAGCTACTGTACTGGGTTACTTTATAAGGTAACTTCAGCTTATTGATACACACATACATTGACGCAGGTCATACCACTAGGGAGTGATCACATGTATAAAATCAGCTGTGCCCTTAGGTGCAGAACTTACTCTCAAACATTTACATTTAAGTCATTTAGCATGCGTGCTATGTTCCCGTTGTCAACTTCTGTCTGCAATTGCATTAATAAATTGATTTACTTCAAGATATTGTCTGATTGCTGATTTCACCAATAAGCAAATGATTGACAAGGAACAAGGAACCTACCCCAACACAAGCCTCCCCCTTTTTCCTCCAAACATAACGATGGTCATTATGGCCAAACAGTTCTATTTTTTGCAAACAGTAGTCTGGCTTTTTTATGGCGGTTTTGGAGCAGTGACTTCTTCCTTGCTGAGCGGCCTTTCAGGTTATGTCGATATAGGACTCGTTTTATTGTGGATATAGATACTTTCTACCTGTTTCCTCCAGCATCTTCACAAGGTCCTTTGCTGTTGTTCTGGGATTGATTTGCACTTTTTGCACCAAAGTACGTTCATCTCTAGGAGACAGAGCGCGTCTCCTTCCTGAGCGGTATGACGGCTGCGTGGTCACATGGTGTTTATACTTGCGTACTATTGTTTGTACAGATGAACGTGGTACCTTCAGGCGTTTGGAAATTGCTCCCAAGGATGAACCAGACTTTTTTCAGAATTTTTTTTCTGAGGTCTTGGCTGATTTCTTTTGATTTTCCCATGATGTCAAGCAAAGAGGCACTGAGTTTGAATGTAGGTGTCTCGTCCTGACCATAGTAAGTTGTTAGTTTCTATGGTAGAGTGGTCAGGGCGTGACAGGGGGTGTTTATCTGTTTTTTGTATTTCTATGTTTAGTTTCTAGGTTTGTATTTCTAGGTTGGTTTCTGTTTGGCGTGACCTCCAATTAGAGGCAGCCGGTTGTCGTTGTCTCTAATTGGAGGCCATATTTAAGTTGACGTTTGTCCCACTTGTGTTTGTGGGTGTTTATATTTTGAGTAGTGTGTTTTCTTCTCTGCATCACGGTTTGTTGTTTTGTGTTTCAAGTATTTAAGTGTATTGCATTCAGTTTCACGTTTAATAAATATGTTGGACTACGAACACGCTGCGCCTTCGTCCGATCCTTTAAACAGCCGTGACAGTTCAATTTTTTTTCTGAAGGTCTTGGCTGATTTCTTTTGATTTTCCCATGATGTCAAGCAAAGAGGCACTGAGTTTGAAGGTAGGCCTTGAAATACATCCACAGGTACACCTCCAATTGACTCAAATGATGTCAATTAGCTGATCAGAAGCTTCTAAAGCCATGACATCATTTTCTGGAACTTTCCAAGCTGTTTAAAGACACAGTCAACTTAGTGTATGTAAACTTCTGACCCACTGGAATTGTGATACAGTGAATTATAACTGAAATAATCTGTCTGTAAACAATTGTTGGAAAAATGACTTGTCATGCACAAAGTAGATGTCCTAACCGACTTGCCAAAACTATAGTTTGTTAACAAGAAATTTGTGGAGGGGTTGAAAAACGAGTTTTAATGACTCCAACCTAAGTGTATGTAAACTTCCGACTTCAACTGTACCTTCGGTAACCCGCCTCACCCAATGTGATATGGATGTGATACGGATCTGCTATTTTTAGATCTTATAGCTAGAACCTCCATCAGCTAGCTAGCCAGCTAGCCATCAGAAGCTAACCGGCTAATTAGCTACAAGCTATTTAGTCATTGTTAGCCACTGCTAGCGGCCTTTACCTTTAGCTCAGACACCAGCCGCGTTTAGCCTGGATAAAACCTGCCAGTCTGCACAGCGTGATATCAACCCTGAGCATATTGGACTGCTTTGCTCCACTACATCACCGGATTCCTGCCGTAAGCTCTAGACCATCTGGATCATCGCAATTGCTACCGGCCAAGCTAGCCTTGAGCCAGGCCCATCTCTCGGCCTGCTCAATGGACCCTATGATCACTCGGATACACAGCTGATGCCTCCCGGACTCTTCACTAGCACGACTAGAAGCAACTACATCACCGGATTCCTGCCGAGTGGCTATAGTGAATAACGCCCTTGTCCTGAAGCTAGCACCAGTTAGCCTCGAGCCAGGCGCATCTCCCGGCTAGAAAACAAATTACTCCAGCTACAATACCTCTTTTGCCAATTGGCATCGACCCATTGTCAACACGGAGCCCCGACGATCCATCACGACTGGTCTGCCGACGTAATTCCGTCCGATGTGCCCTCAACCGGCCTTTGCCAGACATCGGTGAAGACTTCTGCTTGCCCCGGCCTGCTAACTTTCTCAACGCCGTGTCTCCCGCATGCCTAGCGTAGTAACAGCTTCCCCGTTTCATCTATTGCTGTTCACTGGACCCTATGATCACTTGGCTACATAGCTGATGCCTGCTGGACTGTTCATTAATCACAGTACTCCATTTTTTTATTTTGTTTCTGTCGGCCCCAGCCTCGAACTCAGGCCCTCTCTGCCCATTCATCACCATTTTACCCGTTGCTGTCTTAGCTGATTAGCTGTTGTTGTCTTACCCGTTGTTGTCTCAGCTAGCTCTCCCAATCAACACCTCTAATTGCTTTATGCCTCGCTTTATGTCTCTCTCTAATGTCAATATGCCTTGTATACTATTGTTTAGGGTAGTTATCAATGTTTTTTTTTTACTGCGGAGCCCCTAGTCCCACTTAACATGCATCAGATAGCTCTTTTGTCCAATCTCCCACACATGTGGTGACCTCACCAAGCATAACTAGTGCCTCCAGAGATGCAATCTCTCTTATCGTCACTCAATGCCTGGGCTTACCTCCACTGTACCCGCACCCTACCAGTCTGTTCAATATGCCCTGAATCTATCCCACCACACCCAGAAATCTGCTCCTTTTATTCTCTGTCCCCAACGCACTTGACGAACAGTTTTGATAGCCTTCAGCCGTACCCTCATCCTATTCCTCCTCTATTCCTTGGGTGATGTAGAGGTTAACCCAGGCCTTGTGTGTCCCCAGGCACTCTCATTTGTTGACTTCTGTAACCGTAAAAGCCTTGGTTTCATGCATGTTAACATCAGAAGCCTCCTCCCGAAGCTTGTTTAGCACACTTCGCCAACCCTGATGTCCTAGCCGTGTCTGAATCCTGGCTTAGGAAGGCCACCAAAAACTCTGAAATTTCCATCCCCAACTATAACATTTTCTGTCAAGATAGAACTGCCAAAGGGGGCGGTGTTGCAATCTACTGCAGAAATAGCCTGCAAAGTTCCATCATACTTTCCAGGTCTATGCCCAAGCAGTTCGAGCTTCTAATTTTAAAAATGAATCTCTCCAGAAATAAGTCTCTCACTGTTGCCGCCTGTTATAGACCCCCCTCAGCTCCCAGCTGTGCCCTGGACACCATATGTGAATTGATTGTCCCCCCATCTATCGTCAGAGTTCGTTCTGTTAGGTGACCTAAACTGGGATATGCTTAACACCCTGGCCGTCCTACAACCTGAGCTAGCTGCCCTCAATCTCACACAAATGATCAAGGAACCCACCAGGTACAACCCTAAATCTGTAAACATGGGCACCCTCATAGATATTATCCTGACCAACCTGCCCTCCAAATACACCTCTGCTGTTTTCAATCAGGATCTCAGCGATCACTGCCTCATTGCCTCCATCCGTTATGGGGCCGCGATCAAGCGGCCACCCCTCATCACTGTCAAACGCTCCCTAATACACTGCTTCGAGCAGGCCTTTCTAATCGACCTGGCCCGGGTATCCTGGAAGGATACTGACCCCGTCCCGTCAGTAGACGATGCCTGGTTGTTCTTTAAAAGTAATTTCCTCACCATCTTAAATAAGCATGCCCCTTTCAAAAAATGTAGAACTAAGAACAGATATAGCCCTTTGTTCACTCCAGACCTGACTACCCTCGACCAGCACAAAAACATCCTGTGGCGTACTGCACTAGCATCGAATAGTCCCCGCGATATGCAACTTTTCAGGGAAGTCAGGAACCAATACACACAGTCAGTCAGGAAAGCAAAGGCTAACTTTTTCAAACAGAAATTTGCATCTTGTAGCTCTAACTCCAAAAAGTTTTGGGACACTGTAAAGTCCATGGAGAATAAGAGCACCTCCTCCCAGCTGCCCACTGCACTGAGACTAGGAAACACTGTCACCACCGATAAATCCACGATAATGGAGAATTTCAATAAGCATTTCTCTACGGCTGGCCATGCTTTTCTCCTGGCTACCCCAACCCCGGCCAACAGCTCCGCACCCCCCGCAGCTACTTGCCCAAGCTTCCCCAGCTTCTCCTTCACCCAAATCCAGATAGCAGATGTTCTGAAAGAGCTGCAAAACCTGGACCCGAACAAATCAGCTGGGCTAGACAATCTGGACCCTCTCTTTCTAAAATGATCCGCCGCCATTGTCGCAACCCCTATTACCAGTCTGTTCAACCTGTCTTACGTATCGTCCGAGATTCCTAAAGATTGGACAGCTGCCGTGGTCATCCTCCTCTTCAAAGGGGGTGACACTCTAGACCCAAACTGTTGCAGACCTATATCCATCCTGCCCTGCCTTTCTAAAGTCTCGGAAAATCAAGTTAACAAACAGATCACTGACCATTTCGAATCCCACCGTACCGCCTCCGCTGTACAATCCAGTTTCCGAGCTGGTCATGGGTGCACCTCAACCACGCTCAAGGTACTAATCAATCTATCATAACCACCATCGATAAAAGATTGTACTGTACAGCTGTCTTCATCGACCTGGCCAAGGCTTTCGACTCTGTCAATCACCACATTCTTATCGGCAGACTCAACAGCCTTGGTTTCTCAAATGACTGCCTCACTTGGTTCACCAACTACTTCTCAGAAAGAGTTCAGTGTGTCAAATCGGAGGGCATGTTGTCCGAACCTCTGGCAGTCTCTATGGGGGTACCACAGGGTTCAATTCTCGGGCCGACTCTTTTCTCTGTATACATCAATGATGTCGCTCTTGCTGTGTGTGATTCCTTGATCCACCTCTACGCAGACAACACCATTCTGTATACATCTGGCCATTCTTTGGGCACTGTGTTAACAAACCTCCAAATGAGCTTCAATGCCATACAACACTCCTTCCGTGGCCTCTAACTGCTCTTAAACGCTAGTAAAACTAAATGCATGCTCTTCAACCGATCGCTGCCCACACCCGCCCGACCGACTAGCATCACTACTCTGCGCAATTACAAATACCTAGGTGTCTGGCTAGACTGTAAACTCTCCTTCCAGACTCATATTAAGCATCTCCAATCCAAAATTAAATCTAGAATCGGCTTCCTATTTCACAACAAAGCCTCCTTCACTCACGCTGCCAAACATACCCTCGTAAAACTGACTATCCTACCAATCCTTGACTTCGGCGATGTCATTTACAAAATAGCCTCCAACACTCTACTCAGCAAACTGGATGCAGTCTATCACAGTGCCATCCGTTTTGTCACCAAAGCCCCATATTCCACCCACCACTGCAACCTGTATGCTCTCGTTGGCTGGCCCTCGCTACATATTCCTTGCCAAACCCACTGGCTCCAGGTGATCTATAAGTCTTTGCTAGGTAAAGCCCCGCCTTATCTCAGCTCACTGGTCATCATAGCAACACCCACCCGTAGCACGCGCTCCAGCAGGTATATCTCACTGGTCATCCCCAAAGCCAACACCCCCTTTGGCCGCCTTTCCTTCCAGTTCTCTGCTGCCAATGACTGGAACGAATTTCAAAAATTGCTGAAGTTGGAGACATATCTCCTTCACTAACTTTAAGCATCAGCTATCTGAGCAGCTTACTGATCGCTGCTGCTGTACACAGCCCATCTGTAAATAGCCCATCCAACTACCTATCTTATCACCATATGGTTTTATGTATTTACTTTTTTTGCTCTTTTGCACCCCAGTATTTCTACTTGCACATCATCATCTGCACATCTATCAGTCCAGTGTTTAATTGCTAAATTGTAATTACTTCGCTACTATGGCCTATTTATTGCCTTCTCACACCATTTGCACACACTGTATATAGACTTTTCTATTGTGTTATTGACTGTATGTTTGTTTATCCCACGTGTAACTCTGTGCTGTTTGTGTCGCACTGCTTTGCTTTATCTTAGCCAGGTCTCAGTTGTAATTGAGAACTTGTTCTAAAGGCTAGGCCTACCTGGTTAAATAAAGGTGAAATATATATATATTTTTTAAAAGTAGTATCATCTTGTTACTCACATTGCTAATCATCAACTTCATAGAAACAGAAGGAACTTACACTCTATTCTCATCAGACTCTGGCAAACAGGTGAAGTTGTTACAACACTGGAATGTGGGAATCACCTCTCACTTGTGGGTTCTGCCTTGTCATTTCAGCCATGACGTCCACCATCTCAGATTGTTCTGAAATGGGTTCTGCCTTGTCATTTCAGCCATGACGTCCACCATCTCAGATTGTTCTGAAATGGGTTGTGCCTTGTCATTTCAGCCATGACGTCCACCATCTCAGATTGTTCTGAAATGGGTTGTACCTTGTCATTTCACCAAGCCATGACGTCCACCATCTCAGATTGTTCTGAAATGGGTTGTGCCTTGTCATTTCAGCCATGATGTCCACCATCTCAGATTGTTCTGAAATGGGTTGTGCCTTGTCATTTCAGCCATGACGTCCACCATCTCAGATTGTTCTGAAATGGGTTGTGCCTTGTCATTTCAGCCATGATGTCCACCATCTCAGATTGTTCTGAAATTGTTTCTGTAGTTCCAAACAGATAGGATTAGCATTCCTGCAACATTATTTTGTTGAAATATCATTTGATCTGAGAAATTGTCTAGCTAATTGATTGCATCCAAATTGGTCATTTTAAATTATAGGATTAATCTAATGTCCAATAAATGTACTACCTAACATCCAATTTGGATCAAACTTTTTTCTATCAATGAATAAGACATGAGGAATCCAAATAAATGGTCAAATGCCACTCATGGACCCCCACAACCCACACCAATCCCACCCCAACAATAAGTACACAGTATCAGTACTATGAAGCTGCGGCTCAGGGGTACTGCAGGAGGAGCACTGGCTACCCGATGATAGGAACAACAACACAGTTTAATGATTCAGCATTCATGTGTACTGTAAAGTACTGTAAAGTACTGGAACCTGGTAATATCAGGATGTAGGATGGGACATAAACATCTATTCTATGAGAATATTTCTGAATGGTACTCTGAAGTATCCATTCTAACCACGGAAAGACTGATCCTCAGGGAAGCAGAGCGAGACGATGATGAACTGGCTCTCCAACAGAAGGACTGACGATTCCAACAGAAATCACGACAACACACTGGGCGTAAATATATATTGATTGCAATTATTCCCGAATGAGTGAGAGTTCATGTGCAAAGGATTAGCATTTCAATTAACATAATTAAACTGTGTAGTGACTCCTTTTGTCTTTCCCGCCCTTCTCAGTCCACTCCCACTTCCCTTTGTCCACCAAGCCGTCATATCGGCACTTGCTTTCCATAAATAATGATCTGCGAGTCAAAATGCCTTTGGAAGCCATCCAGCTGTGAAAGCAGGACAGGACAATAAAGGTAAGAAAGACTTTATGACTCAGTATAGTAATACTCAATATCATATACCTCTACTGTACATTAAAATGTTTTTCTGTTTGAACATGAAATAAAAAATATGAATATTGTAACAGGTAGCTTACATGGTCGATGGTTTTGCTGATCTGAGGTTTTGGTTTGTACTTGAGGTTGGGTCTTTGGGACCAGTAGAAGGGGATGGAGCCTCGGGTCTGAACGAATGAGGCCTTGCCCCCGCTGTACTGGACAATCTGCTCTGTCTCCACAAAGTTAGCTGCATGACCCTCTGAGTCAATGCCTGATGGACCCACTAGGGAACCTCCCCTATCATTTCCTCCATATCTACTGTGTTGTTTGATTTATGCATTTCTGTGATTATTTAGTTAGTTAGTAAATAAATGATTAAGACAATTGATGTATGGATGATTCATAGTAAAATGCTGTGTTCATGCAGATAACCAACAATTTACAACGTTTGGAATGAGACAAACGCGAGGTAAAAGAATAATTCATTAATTAGAAGACTAATTGATCAGATATTAAAATATATCCTCCTGCAGTACCAGGCACTCTGCAGCACACCTTAGAGGAGAGACTGTCTATGTACTAGACTGCTGTAGCTCACGCCAAAGCCTCAGGGGAGTCCTCTAAAGCAGTGGTTCCCAAACTGTGGGTCGCGCCATGGGTCTGGGGGGGTCGCGGGATTATATTTTTGTGCATTGCAAAACAATAAAATAGAACAAAAAGGCTTCTCGACAGTTTTTACCCCCAAGCCATAAGACTCCTGAACAGGTAATCAAATGGCTACCCAGACTATTTGCACCCCTCTTTTAAGCTGCTGCTACTCTCTGTTAATCATATATGCATAGCCACTTTAACTATACATTCATGTACATACTACCTCAATTTGGCCGACCAACCCGTGCTCCCGCACATTGGCAAACCGGGCTATCTGCATTGTGTCCCACCACCCGCCAACCCCTCTTTTTACACTACTGCTACTCTCTGTTCATCATATATGCATAGTCACTTTAACCATATCTACAGTGGGGCAAAAAAGTATTTAGTCAGCCACCAATTGTGCAAGTTCTCCCACTTAAAAAGATGAGAGAGGCCTGTAATTTTCATCATAGGTATACAGACACAATGAGAAAAAAAATCCAGAAAATCACATTGTAGGATTTTTTATGAATTTATTTGCAAATTATGGTGGAAAATAAGTATTTGGTCACCTACAAACAAGCAAGATTTCTGGCTCTCACAGACCTATAACTTCTTCTTTAAGAGGCTCCTCTGTCCTCCACTCATTACCTGTATTAATGGCACCTGTTTGAACTTGTTATCAGTATAAAAGACACCTGTCCACAACCTCAAACAGTCACACTCCAAACTCCACTATGGCCAAGACCAAAGAGCTGTCAAAGGACACCAGAAACAAAATTGTAGACCTGCACCAGGCTGGGAAGACTGAATCTGCAATAGGTAAGCAGCTTGGTTTGAAGAAATCAACTGTGGGAGCAATTATTAGGAAATGGAAGACATACAAGACCACTGATAATCTCCCTCGATCTGGGGCTCCACGCAAGATCACACCCCGTGGGCTCAAAATGATCACAAGAACGGTGAGCAAAAATCCCAGAAGCACACGGGGGGACCTAGTGAATGACCTGCAGAGAGCTGGGACCAAAGTAACAAAGCCTACCATCAGTAACACACTACGTCGCCAGGGACTCAAATCCTGCAGTGCCAGACGTGTCCCCCTGCTTAAGCCAGTACATGTCCAGGCCGTCTGAAGTTTGCTAGAGAGCATTTGGATGATCCAGAAGAGGATTGGGAGAATGTCATATGGTCAGATGAAACCAAAATATAACTTTTTGGTAAAAACTCAACTCGTCATGTTTGGAGGACAAAGAATGCTGAGTTGCATCCAAAGAACACCATACCTACTGTGAAGCATGGGGGTGGAAACATCATGCTTTGGGGCTGTTTTTCTGCAAAGGGACCAGGACGACTGATCCGTGTAAAGGAAAGAATGAATGGGGCCATGTATCGTGAGATTTTGAGTGAAAACCTCCTTCCATCAGCAAGGGCATTGAAGATGAATCGTGGCTGGGTCTTTCAGCATGACAATGATCCCAAACACACTGCCCGGGCAACGAAGGAGTGGCTTCGTAAGAAGCATTTCAAGGTCCTGGAGTGGCCTAGCCAGTCTCCAGATCTCAACCCCATAGAAAATCTTTGGAGGGAGTTGAAAGGCCGTGTTGCCCAGCGACAGCCCCAAAACATCACTGCTCTAGAGGAGATCTGCATGGAGGAATGGGCCAAAATACCAGCAACAGTGTGTGGAAACCTTGTGAAGACTTACAGAAAACGTTTGACCTGTGTCATTGCCAACAAAGGGTATATAACAAAACCGGCCTCAGAACATTAACATGCAATAAATGGACTTTGGGACAATAGGTTACAATGGTGGTAATGATGATAGATGGAATATAAAAATGTATGTTGTTTTTGTTATGTTATTAAAAGTTAAAGGACGATGTTATAACGAAAACATTAACTTTAAGAGTTTTCCTAGGATATGCTTGATGTTTGCATATTGTACGTTGTGTGGAAAATGTCAAGATCAAAGAGAATGTTTTTGTAAAGATGAAATGTGAAGTTAGTTGTCTAAATTGGATCTGAGTAAAATCCAGACCTCCGGCCTCGTAACTTGTTACGCCCAGAGAATTACACTAAAGGCGCAAAACGCCCACTTCTGACCCGAGGGTATAAAACATGTGAGTTAAGAATTAACGTATCAGACTAAGTGACCCTGAGCTGCAGCCAAGGTCTGAGTGGTCAACAAACCCAAAACGCAACACAAGGTTGAAGAAGACAAAGGAACCTTTTATCTATCCATGCTACGGATGAGTAGCTGCATCTAAGAAGGTGAATTCAGGCAGGACCACCCGGTCACCACTGTCCATCGAATCGTATGTCTACACTGCTTTCATTCCTACGCTGTGAGCCCTGAGCTACAGGTCTGGTTGTTCTCAAAAGACCCCTTTCAGAACAAGACCGAGGAGTCAGACCACTAAGACAAAGGACACTGACATCGTGAGGACAACCAGAGAGTTACACCAGAGAAGTGCGTCATTCGAGAAGACGAAACGGTCCACGCAGAGACCCCCATCGGAGACCTTCAACACGTAATTACGTCATTATATTCTTTTTTTTGTACAATATATTTATTGGCATTTCTTTTTTTACAATTTAACAATCATCAAAATATGACACAGATAATGCCCCGTTATTCCTCCCACCTACACAAAACACCATGCTACATGGGTGGACATCGTGCAAAACCCTTCCCTCCCCAACACAGGAACACCCCCCTCCCTCCCCTCTACCAGTATTAGCTCACTGATTAACAACAAAAAAAAGAAACAGAATGACCTTCACATTCCATGCTAGAAAATAAATGATTCAACACAAAAACAAATAATAACAAAACATTAATGAAGAAACTAATAATGAGGCAGCTAAGGTGACGTCTCTAGAAACTGCTGAAAGTCCCCCCCAGACATCAGTAAATTCAAAGGGTTTATAACGTAAATTGTATGTTATTTTTTCAGATGGACTATAGGAAGATAGTTCTTTTAGCCACATCTTGCTTGCTTGGCGGAGTGTCACTCTTCCATATAATAGCTGTGCATTTATTGGCTGCAATGACTGTCAATTTAATGAATCTGGTTTTGCTACAAATATTAACTGGTAGAACAGAATCATCTCCAAGAAGAATAAGGGAAGGATTTAGTGGCACCGTCATATTAGTGACCTGTGATAAGATCTGAATAATGTCTTTCCAATAATTGCTTAGTTCAGGGCAGGACAAAAACATGCATAAGTGTGCCCACTCCCGTTTTACACATTGGGCAAAATGTTGAATATTTAGAATTTATCTTATACAGTCTCTCTGGTCTCTCTGGTGTAAAGTAGACCCTATGTAAAATATTGAATTGCATCAACTTGTGCCTTGTGTTAAATGAAAGACGCTGAGCATCTAAAAAGAGCTTTCCCCATTTCTCATCCTCAACAATGAGACCAAGGTCATCATGCCACTTCATGCAAGCTTTCAGAGGTTCATCATTCCCCAACAGAGATTGAAGACCAGAGTACATGTAGGAAATGAAACCTTTTACCCCTTTCCTCTCCAGCCACAGTTGATCAGTTCTAGGTTTACTAATGGGCTGAATCCTACCTCTCTGCTGAGTGGCGATATAATGTCTAACCTGTAGGTACTTGAAGAAATGAGTTTAAGGTAACTGAAAATGAGATGCCAGTTGTTGAAAGGATAGTAGTTCACCTTCTCTATAGAGATGACCAAATGTTTTAATTCCTTTGTTGAACCAAGAAAATGTAATACCATGTCTCAGTGCTTTGGGTAAGATGGGGTTATTATAGAAAGCGGTTTGTTCATATATAGAGCTAAGCCCTTCTGTTTGTTTACAGACTTCAATCCACATATTTGAAGTGTTTTTAATGAAAGGGTTGTTTATGAGACCTTGCAAAGCTTTAGGTGGGTTAATATAAGGTATAGATGCCAATGTATCAGGGGTCAGACACTCCTCTATCTGTCTCCAAGAGGGTGAACTTGTTGTATCTTGCCATACCCCCACAGCCTTTAACTGAGATGCCCAGTAATACAACTGGAAGTCAGGTACAGTAAGTCCTCCTGAGTATGGTTTGCATAAAATTGTGTGTTTCACTCTGGGGGGTTTCCCTTTCCACAGAAATGAAGAAACCTTCCTATTAAGTTGTTTGAAAAAAACTTTGGGAAAGGGCAAGGTTTGAAAACGGTACAAGAATTTTGGTAATATAGTCATCTTTACACAATTGACCCGCCAAATAAGAGAAATGGGTAAATCCCGCCATCTATCCAATTCTTCCCCAACCTTTTTGAGAAGTGGAGTATAGTTCAGTTGATATGTCTTAATCATTTCAGAGGGAATTTGCAATCCAAGATATGTCAATTTCTGTGGTTTCCAAGAAAACAGCTGGTCTAAGATTGGGTTCTGCATAGCTGCCCTGTTAAAAGGCATAATTATACTCTTCAATAGGTTTATTTTATATCCTGAAAAGGTCCCATATTCTTTCAGGATGTCAACTAATGCTCGGAGTGAAATTTCTGGTTAAGCGAGGTAAAGCAAAATGTAAATCAGCATATAGTGAGACCAGATGTTCACGCCCACCTATACGAACACCATGGATGGATGAGATCTAAAAGCTTCTGCCATCATGGCACTGAGACTGCACTTGTGAAGGTGGTAAATGACCTTTTAATGACGTCAGACCGAGGCTCTGCATCTGTCCTCATGCTCCTAGATCTTAGCGCCGCTTTTGATACCATCGATCACCACATTCTTTTGGAGAGATTGGAAACCCAAATTGGTCTACATGGACAAGTTCTGGCCTGGTTTAGATCTTATCTGTCGGAAAGATATCAGTTTGTCTCTGTGAATGGTTCGTCCTCTGACAAATCAATTGTAAATTTCGGTGTTCCTCAAGGTTCCGTTCTAGGACCACTATTGTTTTCACTATATATTTTACCTCTTGGGGATGTCATTCGAAAACATAATGTTAAATTTCACTGCTATGCGGACGACACACAGCTGTACATTTCAATGAAACATGGTGAAGCCCCAAAATTGCCCTCGCTAGAAGCCTGTGTTTCAGACATAAGGAAGTGGATGGCTGCAAATTTTCTACTTTTAAACTCGGACAAAACAGAGATGCTTGTCCTAGGTCCCAAGAAACAAAGAGATCTTCTGTTGAATCTGACAATTAATCTGGATGGTTGTACAGTCGTCTCAAATAAAACTGTGAAGGACCTCGGCGTTACTCTGGACCCTGATCTCTCTTTTGAAGAACATATCAAGACTGCTTCAAGGACAGCTTTTTTCCATCTACGTAACATTGCAAAAATCAGAAACTTTCTGTCCAAAAATGACGCAGAAAAATTAATCCATGCTTTTGTTACTTCTAGGCTCGACTACTGCAATGCTCTACTTTCCGGCTACCCGGATAAAGCACTAAACAAACTTCAGTTAGTGCTAAATACGGCTGCTAGAATCCTGACTAGAACCAAAAAATTTGATCATATTACTCCAGTGCTAGCTTCCCTACACTGGCTTCCTGTTAAGGCAAGGGCTGATTTCAAGGTTTTACTGCTAACCTACAAAGCATTACATGGGCTTGCTCCTACCTATCTTTCCGATTTGGTCCTGCCGTACATACCTACACGTACGCTACGGTCACAAGACGCAGGCCTCCTAATTGTCCCTAGAATTTCTAAGCAAACGGCTGGAGGTAGGGCTTTCTCCTATAGAGCTCCATTTTTATGGAATGGTCTGCCTACCCATGTGAGAGACGCAGACTCAGTCTCAACCTTTAAGTCTTTACTGAAGACTTATCTCTTCAGTAGGTCCTATGATTAAGTATAGTCTGGCCCAGGAGTGTGAAGGTGAACGGAAAGGCTGGAGCAACGAACCACCCTTGCTGTCTCTGCCTTGTCGGTTCCCCTCTTCCCACTGGGATTCTCTGCCTCTAACCCTTTTACAGGGGCTGAGTCACTGACTTACTGGTGTTCTTCCATGCCGTCCATGGGAGGGGTGCGTCACTTGAGTAGGTTGAGCCACTGACGTGGTCTTCCTGTCTGGGTTGGCGCCCCCCCCTTGGGTTGTGCCGTGGCGGACATCTTTGTGGGCTATACTCGGCCTTGTCTTCGGACGGTAAGTTGGTGGTTGTAGATATCCCTCTAGTGGTGTGGGGGCTGTGCTTTGGCAAAGTGGGTGGGGTTATATCCTGCCTGTTTGGCCCTGTCCGGGGGTATCATCGGATGGGGCCACAGTGTCTTCTGATCCCTCCTGTCTCAGCCTCCAGTATTTATGCTGCAGTAGTTTATGTGTCGGGGGGCTAGGGTCAGTCTGTTACATCTGGAGTATTCTCTTGTCTTATCCGGTGTCCTGTGTGAATGTAAATATGCTCTCTCTAATTCTCTCTTTCTTTCTTTCTCTCGGAGGACCTGAGCCCTAGGACTACCTGGCATGATGACTCCTTGCTGTCCCCAGTCCACCTGGCCATGCTGCTGCTCCAGTTTCAACTGTTCTGCCTGCGGCTACGGAACCCTGACCTGTTCACCGGACGTGCTTGTTGCACCCTCGACAATTACTATGATTATTATTATTTGACCATGCTGGTCATTTACGAACATTTTAACATCTTGACCATGTTCTGTTATAATATCCACCCGGCACAGCCAGAAGAGGACTGGCCACCCCTCATAGCCTGGTTCCTCTCTAGGTTTCTTCCTAGGTTTTTGGCCTTTCTCAGGAGTTTTTCCTAGGGAGTTTTTCCCAGCCACCGTGCTTCTTTCACATGCATTGCTTGCTGTTTGGGGTTTTAGGCTGGGTTTCTGTACAGCACTTTGAGATTTCAGCTGATGTACGAAGGGCTATATAAATAAATTTGATTTGATTTGATTTGGCTCTATAACCAAAGAAGAAAGGACTAGCTGGACAACCCTGTCTTGTGCCACGTGATGGGGTGAACTGTGAGGAAATGTTTCCATTAGTCAGGATCTGAGCTACCGGATATTTGTACAGTAATCTAATCAGACCTATATACTGAGGTCCAATATTCATCCTCGGTAAAACTTCAAACAGGTAGTTCCATTCTATGCGGTCAAAAGCTTTTTCCGCATCTAATGAAGCCGCCACTACAGATTGTTGGTCATTCTCTACATAACGCATAATATTAAATTATCTCCTGATATTATCAGGACATGAGCGGTTTCTTACAAAGCCTGTTTGGCCTTCCCTGTGGCTCAGTTGGTAGAGCATGGTGTTTGCAACGCCAGCATGGTGTGTGCAACGCCAGGGTTGTGGGTTTGATTCCCACGGGGGGCCAGTACAAAAAAATGCATGAAATGAATTGAGATGTATGAAATGTATGCATTCACTACTGTAAGTCGCTCTGGATAAGAGCGTCTGCTAAATGACTAAAATGTAAATGGTCCATATCAACCAAGTCAGGAAGAACCTAATTCAGTCTAAGAGTGAATTTCGCAAGAATCTTATATGAAGTGTTCAATAGAGATATTGGTGTATACGACCCACAAAGCAGAGGATCTTTCCCAGGTTTTAACAAAACTGTGATCAGTGCCTGTTCAAGTGTGTCTGGGAGCTTTTCGGTCTCTATGGCATAATTAAACATACTGCAAAGAGGCTCAATTAGTTTGGGTAAAAAGGATCGATAGAATTCAATAGGGAATCCGTCTAACCCTGGTGATTTTCCCCCAGCAGTGTTGAAAATGGATTCCCTAATTTCCTCTGATGTGATCTTTCTCCATCAGTTAAAGTTTGTACATTGAGTATGTTCAAAAACTCATGCATTGTGGCAGGGGCCATCCCCTTCAGACTTGTACAATGTTTCATAAAACTCCCTGAAGACTAGATTAATTTCCTCAGGACTGTGAACAACTGTATTATTGGGTATCTTAATAGAGCTAATAACTCTGCTAGCATCCTCTCGTCTTATCTGCCAAGCAAGCAACTTTCCTGCTTTATCTCCATGTTCATAGTAGTTTTGTTTTGTTCTAAGAGCGTTCTCTGCTTTATGGGTCGTCATGGTGATATATTCCAATCACTTTGAGTCTAATTTTTGTAGAGTTGAGTTGTCAAATGTTACACTACGTTCATTTTCCAGATCTCTGATTTCATTCTCCAACGAATTTACTTGAGCCTTATACATCTTACAAGCACCTAAACTAAAGGATTTTCCCCCTCAGATATGCAAGGAGAGTTTCCAATAAAATTAGGGCAGAGTTATAGGTGCTAAAAAATATGTCTATATGAGTGTTCAGAAATGTTACAAACGTGGGATTATTTAGTAATTATGTGCCAAACCTTCATCTTCTTGAGGGTGGCTGTGCTCTACTGACTGGTACTGAAGCCAGAAGGGCAGAATGATCTGATATACATCTTGGTAAGTACTTACACACAGTAGTTAAACTTCCCTTGGCTGCAGGAATAAGAAATATGTCAATTCTAGAGTAACTACTATGGACTGGGGAGTAAAATTAGTATTCTTTAACCTTTTGGTTGTGAAATCTCCATAAGTCTACAAGTCCAAAGTGTTTCATTTCTGCTTTTAACATTTTAGCTGCCTGTGTGAGGCTGATACTATTAGAGGAAGATCTATCACTGGAAGGGTCCAGTAGCATGTTAAAATCCCCTGCCATTATTATCCCTGATGGAGACGTTAACTTCAAAAAGATGTCTTGGTAAAATGTAGGATTATCATGGTTAGGCCCATACACCCAATGGTAATGGGCTCAGTGTTAATGAAATCTTGAATGATCACAAACCTACCCCCTTTGTCTTTAAACCTGAGATTGTATCTGAAAGGGGCAATGCTTATTAATGAGTATGGCCACCCCTCTTGCCCGAGAGGTGAAAGATGAATAGTACACTTGGCCCACCCACTCTCTCTTCAGTGTATCATGCTCAGAGTCAGTCAGGTGTGTCTCCTGAAGAAGAGCTATATTATGCTGCTTTAGATCATTCAGAATGCATTTGCGCTTGACTGGGCATTTAGTACCCCTAATGTTAAGTGTCATAAACGTATAGTTTATTAGGTGCCGACATCTTTAAAGAAAATAAGAAATAGGGAAAAGGAAAGAAACGAAATAGCTTTGAGTAAATACAACTTGTACAGAATGAAATGATGAAAGTATAAAGTAGTAAACATCTCGTGAGCTAATACCCTGACCCTACCACAAACCCACCCAACCCCCTCCCCAAATGAGGGAGTTAAAGAACCCATATCCTTAGTCTTTAAGCTAGATGTACCTGCTATGCATAGCATCGCTCGAATTAGGTTCATTCTTAATGATATGTATATGGCATTAGAAGTACATTGACCGTTCCCTGTAGCATGAAAATATTGTTAGTGAAGTTACAAAATACAATTTGATTACAACAATAATGACCGGACTATTTAGCCCCACTTGAGCATGTCTCAAAAAAAAATAAAAAAATAAAAAAAAAAACACCTCGGGTTGTTTCATAGTCACCAACGGAGCCTACCCGCACACCCAAATGTCAACCAATCGGCATTCCCCAAAGCGCCCTGAAACAGAGAGGATGCGAACAGTGTCCTGGTACCGTAGAAATTTAATGACAAATTCCCTGGGTGCAACCTGGCCAGGCAGCCGCCTCTGTAGGGTGCGATGGGCCCTCTCGATCTACAGTGGGTGCACGGGAGGGGGTAGTTCCAGAATTTTGGGAATCCATTCCTGTAGAAAGGAGATAGCGTCTTCCCTCCACGGCCTTAAATGCCTTAAAATTGTTCGAAAGTTTGTGGACAGTACGCAGACGCGTCTTGTTAGAGCTTCGCCATTGCCGGAAGTCCACATCATTATATTCTGACCCATAGTCAGAGACCCCCATCGGAGACCTTCAACACGTAATTACATCATTACATTCTGACCCATAAGAGCAGCTGTTTGGGGAAAGGCTAGGGTTAAAATAAGCATAGCTGACAAATGCACCCAAGTGTATTTTTCTCTCGTGTACTCTCTTTCTCTCTCTTTTGAAATCCCCATCTTGTGTAACACGTGTCATATTGTGTTAGGTCCGCTAGGGACCTGTTTTATCGTACTAAGTTCTGACCAATAGCCTAGACTGTTTGTGTAGGTGTATCTTATATTATCACTTAGCTTGTTAGTAAATAAATAATCAACTCAATTGGTGCGGTACGGACTTATTTAGTGGGACTCGGGTTTGTGCCGGTTCCCGGATTATGCGACGTTCAGGATGAGACTGTAGAGGAAATTGAATTAATTAGCGACTGCTGTAAAATCAATATTCTGATATTCTTTGAGTTAATTTGGGAAATAGAAACTCAATAAAAACCAAACTTTCCCATGGTGCCCTAGGTTAATGAGTTAATAATTATCTGATTCATTTATTCACTTTTTCCACATTTTGTTACGTTATGGCCTTATTCTAAAATGGATTAAATTGTTATTTCCCCACCTCATCAATCTACACACAATACCCCATAATGACAAAGCGAAAACGTTTTTGGGGAAAATTTTGTAAAAAAAAAAAAAAAACGTTCTCAAATTTGTATGTATTCAGACCCTTTACTAAGTACTTTGTTGAAGCACCTTTGGCAGTAATACAGCCTCGAGTCTGCTAAGGTATGACGCTACAAGCTTGGCACACTTCACTCTACTTTGGTCCATTCACCTTTCCCTCAAACCTGACTAGTCTCAAAGTCCCTGCCGCTGAAAAACATCCCCACAGCATGATGCTGCCACCGCCATGCATCATCGTAGGGATGGTGCCAGGTTTCCTCCACACGTGACGCTTGGCATTCATACCAAAGAGGTTAGGTTATTTACAGCTAGAGGGTTAGATTATTTACAGCCAGAGGTTAGGTTAGTTACAGCTAGAGGTTAGGTTAGTTACATCTGGAGTTTAGGTTATTTACAGCTAGAGGGTTAGATTATTAACAGCTAGAGGGTTAGGTTATTTACAGCTAGAGGTTAGGTTATTAACAGCTAGAGGGTTAGGTTATTTACAGCTAGAGGTTAGGTTATTAACAGCTAGAGGGTTAGATTATTAACAGCTAGAGGTTAGGTTATTAACAGCTAGAGGGTTAGGTTATTTACAGCTAGAAGTTAGGTTATTTACAGCTAGAGGGTTAGGTTATTTACAGCTAGAAGTTAGGTTATTTACAGCTAGAGGTTAGGTTATTAACAGCTAGAGGGTTAGGTTATTTACAGCTAGAGGTTAGGTTATTAACAGCTAGAGGTTAGGTTATTAACAGCTAGAGGTTAGGTTATTAACAGCTAGAGGTTAGGTTATTAACAGCTAGAGGTTAGGTTATTTACAGCTAGAGGGTTAGGTTATTTACAGCTAGAGGGTTAGGTTATTAACAGCTAGAGGTTAGGTTATTAACAGCTAGAGGTTAGGTTATTAACAGCTAGAGGGTTAGGTTATTAACAGCTAGAGGTTAGGTTATTAACAGCTAGAGGGTTAGGTTATTAACAGCTAGAGGTTAGGTTATTAACAGCTAGAGGTTAGGTTATTAACAGCTAGAGGTTAGGTTATTAACAGCTAGAGGTTAGGTTATTAACAGCTAGAGGTTAGGTTATTTACAGCTAGAGGTTAGGTTATTTACAGCTAGAGGTTAGGTTATTTACAGCTAGAGGGTTAGGTTATTAACAGCTAGAGGGTTAGGTTATTTACAGCTAGAAGTTAGGTTATTTACAGCTAGAGGTTAGGTTATTAACAGCTAGAGGTTAGGTTATTTACAGCTGGAGGTTAGGTTATTTACAGCTAGAGGTTAGGTTATTTACAGCTAGAGGTTAGGTTATATACAGCTAGAGGGTTAGGTTATTTACAGCTAGAGGTTAGGTTATTAACAGCTAGAGGTTAGATTATTAACAGCTAGAGGGTTAGATTATTTACAGCTAGAGATTAGGTTATTAACAGCTAGAGGGTTAGGTTATTTACAGCTAGAAGTTAGGTTATTAACAGCTAGAGGGTTAGGTTATTAACAGCCAGAGGGTTAGGTTATTTACAGCTAGAGATTAGGTTATTTACAGCTAGAGGTTAGGTTATTTACAGCTAGGGGTTAGGTTATTTACAGCTAGAGGGTTAGGTTATTTACAGCTAGAGGTTAGGTTATTTACAGCTAGAGATTAGGTTATTTACAGCTAGAGGTTAGGTTATTTACAGCTAGAGGTTAGGTTATTTACAGCTAGAGGTTAGGTTATTTACAGCTAGAGGGTTAGGTTATTTACAGCTGGAGGTTAGGTTATTTACAGCTAGAGGTTAGGTTATTTACAGCTAGAGGGTTAGGTTATTAACAGCTAGAGGTTCGGTTATTAACAGCTGGAGGGTTCGGTTATTAACAGCTAGAGGGTTAGGTTATTAACAGCTAGAGGTTCGGTTATTAACAGCTAGAGGGTTAGGTTATTAACAGCTGGAGGTTAGGTTATTTACAGTTGGAGCATAGGGAACGTGCTTTGTTATTTTTTTTTTTTAATAAAGTCGATGAACTATCTGAACATTGTCAGAATTGGGGGTTAGCCTTGAATGTCAATAAGTAATAGAATTGTGTGTTATGACTTTACGATGTCCACATATATTATTTACTTTGGAAAAGCAGGAGCTGATGTAACCGTTGTGAAATGGCTAGCTAGTTAGCGTGGTGCGTTAATAGCGTTTCAATCGGTGACGTCACTCGCTCTCTTGACCTTGAAGTAGTTGTTCCCCTTGCTCTGCAAGGGCCGCGGCTTTTGTGCAGTGATGTGTAGCGATGCTTCAAGGGTGACTGTTGTCGCTGTGTTCCTGGTTCGAGCCCAGGTAGGAGCAAGGAGAGGGACGGAAGCTATACTGTTACACTGAGACAAAACGCTGGTTGACTTGACAAACAAGACGAACTGGCATGAGACAAACAGAGAACACAGGTATAAATACCCAGGGGATAATGGGGAAGATGGGTGACACCTGGAGGGGGGTGGAGAAGAGCACAAGGACAGGTGAAACAGATCTGGGTGTGACACTTCATGGCCTAGTTGTTTTATTTTAACAATTTGGGAATAATTTTGACCCACCATTGTTTTTTTAATTTAATTGGACTGTGAAACTAAAACTTTTCATTTGGCTCTATTCTCCAACATTTTGGATGTTTTATATGAGGTGACAGTACAGAATGTTACCATTTATTTCAGGGTATTTTCATACATACCTGTTTTACGGAAATTAATGCACTTTCTGTATCTACAGTAGGTCCCCCATTTGAAGATGTCATAAGTATTTGGACAAATTCACTTATAGTGGATTACATTTAGTTAAATGTTTAATATTTGGTCCCATATTCCTAGCATGCAATGACTACCTCAAGTTTAGGATTACAAACTTATTGGATGCATTTGAAGTGTGTTTTGATTGTTTATCAGATGATGTTCAATATCATTTTATGGTAAATAATGTATTGTCATTTTGGAGCCAATTAAACATTATTTTCTTACTTACAATAAAAGTGACTCCAAAATGACTCATTATTTACCAATCAATTCTATTGGACACAATAGTCTTTAGCTAATGCTAGTTTTCAGATCTCAGGCTGGGTTACTCCTGGTTCCCTGAACCACCCTGATTACACATTTTATCAACCAGAAGTCATCATAGCTAATATTACCCCTCCAGGCTGAATGAACTACTGTTCTGACCAGCCATAACATTACCCCTCCAGGCTGAATAAACTACTGTTCTGACCAGCCATAACATTGAAGACGGCTGCACAGTACTGTCTTTTATCGATGGTGGTTATAATATCGTTTAGTACCTTGAGCGTGGCTGAGGTGCACCGTGACCAGCTCGGAATCCGGATTACACAGCGGAGAAGGTACGGTGGGATTCAAAATGGTCAGTGATCTGTTTATTAACTTGCCTTTCGAAGACTTCAGAAATGACAGGGCAGGATGGATATAGAGCTGTAACAGTTTGGGTCTAGTGTGTCTCCTTTGAAGAGGGGGATGACCGCGGCAGCTTTACAATCTTTAGGGATCTCGGACGATACAAAAGAGAGGTTGAACAAACTGGTAATAGGGGTTGCAACAATGGCGGCGGATAATTTTAGAAAGAGAGGGTCCAGATTGTCTAGCCCAGCTGATTTGTACGGGTCCAGGTTTTGCAGCTTTCAGAACATCTGCTATCTGGATTTTGGTGAAGGAGAAGTTGGGGAGGGTTGGGCAAGTAGCTGCGGGGGGTGCGGGGCTGTTGGCTGGGGTTGGGGTAGCCAGGAGGAATGCTTGGCCAGCCGTAGAGAAATGGGTATTGAAATTCTTGATTATCGTGGATTTATCGTGACAGTGTTACGTACCTAGCCTCAGTGCAGTGGGCAGCTGAGAGGAGGTGCCCACTGCACCATGGACTTTACAGTGTCCCAAAACATTTTGGAGTTAGAGCTGCAGGATGCAAATTTCTGTTTGAAAAAGCTAGTCTTTGCTTTCCTGACTGACTGCGTGTATTGGTTCCTGACTTCCCTGAAAAGTTGCATATCGCGGAGACTATTCGATGTTAGTGCAGTCCGCCACAGGATGTTTTTGTGCTGGTCGAGGGCAGTCAGGTCTGGAGTGAACCAAGGGATATATCTGTTCTTAGTTCTACATTTTCTGAAAGGGGCATGCTTATTTAAGATGAGGAAATTACCTTTAAAGAACGACCAGGCATCCTCGACTGACGAGATGAGGTCAATATCCTTCCAGGATACCCGGGCCAGTTCGATTAGAAAGGCCTGCTTGCAGAAGTGTTTTAGGGAGCGTTTGACAGTGATGAGGGGTGGTCGTTTGACCGCGGACCCATAGCGGATGCAGGCAATGAGGCAGTGATCGCTGAGATCCTGATTGAAAACAGCAGAGGTGTATTTGGAGGGCAGGTTGGTCAGGATAATATCTATGAGGGTGCCCATGTTTACGGATTTAGGGTTGTACCTGGTGGGTTCCTTGATAATTTGTGTGAGATTGAGGGCATCTAGCTTAGATTGTAGGACTGCCGGGGTGTTAAGCATATCCCAGTTTAGGTCACCTAACAGAACGAACTCTGAAGATAGATGGGGGGCAATCAATTCACATATGGTGTCCAAAGCACAGCTGGGAGCTGAGGGGGGTCTATGACAGGCGGCACAGTGAGAGGCTTATTTCTGGAGAGATTCATATTTAAAATTAGAAGCTCGAACTGTTTGGGCATAGACCTGGAAAGTATGACAGAACTTTGCAGGCTATCTCTGGAGTAGATTGCAACTCAGTTCTATCTCAGAATTTTAGGTGGCCTTCCTAAGCCAGGATTCAGACACGTCAAGGACATCAGGGTTGGTGGAGTGTGCTAAAGCAGTGAGTAAAACAAACTTAGTGTCACGAGCGGCACTCGGCGGTCGACGTCACCGTCCTTCTAGCCATCACCGATCCACTTTTCATTTTACATTTGTTTTGTCTTTGTTTTCTACACACCTGGTTTCAATTCCCCCATTACATGTTCATTATTTAACCCTCTGGTTTCCCCCATGTTTGTGTGCGTGTTTGTTCTATTGTTCAGGCTGTTGCTGACGGCTGGTATATTGTTGCCGGGTTTTGTTATTTACGGCCGTTTATTTCGTGTTACCGTTTTTTTTTTCCCGCACCATAGTATTGTGTTTAAACTGGTGTTATCTTGTATTAAATACCTTGTCCACGCATCTCAGCTCTCCTGCGCCTGACTCCTTTCACCAGTTACCCACAGCCTTGATGCTTAGGTAGGAGGCTTCTGATGTTAACAAAAAAACCAAGGCCTTTTTGGTTACAGAAGTCAACAATTGAGAGTGCCTGGGGACACGCAGGGCCTGGGTTGAGCTCCACATCACCCGAGGAACAGAGGAGGAGTAGGATGTACGGCTGAGGCTAGCAAAACTGTTCGTCTAGTGTGTTGGGGAAAGAGAATAAAAGGAGCAGATTTCTGGGCGTGGTAGGATAGATTCAGGGCATAATGTGCAGACAGGGGTATGGTGGGGTGCGGGTACAGTGGAGGTAAACCCAGGCACCGAGTGATAAGAGAGGTTGCATCTCTGGACATGCTAGTTATGCTGGGTGAGGTGTGTGTGGGAGGTGGGACAAAGGAGGCATCTGAGGCATGTTGAGTGGAACTAGGGACTCCGAGGTAAACTAAAACAATGATAACTATCCTAAACAACAATATATAAGGCATATTGACATTTGAGAGACATAAAACGAGGCATAAAGAAAGGTGTTGATTGATCCAGTGAAGAGCAATAGATGGAACAGGGAAGCCGCTACTACGCTAGCACGCGGGACACACGGCGTTTAAAGTTAACAGGCCGGGGTAAGTAGAAGCGTCTGCTCCGACGTCCGGCAAAGGCCGGTTGAGGGCACAGCGGATGGAGTTACGTCGGCAGACCAGTCGTGGTGGTACGGCGGGGCACCGTGTCGACAAAGGGTCCAGGCCAGATGGCGAAAGAGTTATTGTAGTTGTAGTAATTTCGTTTGCTAGCCGGGAGATGCACCTGGCTCGCGGCTAACTGGTGCTAGATTCGGGGCAAGGGTGTTAGCCACTATAGCCACTCGGTAGCAGCTAGCTAGCAGCGATGATCCGATGCAAAGGTCCAGAGCTTACGGCAAGGATCCGGTGGAGTAGTGGATTCAAGCCGTGTTGGAGTAGAGTCCGAGAGCATCAGCTGTGCAGCCGAGTGATCACCGAGTAGGCCGGGAGGTGGGCCTGGCTCAGGGCTAGCTTCGGGGGCTGGGTCATTAGGTGGCAGCTAGCTAGCTGTGATGATCAGGAGTAATGGTCCAGGGTTTACAGCAGGAATCCGGCGTTGTAGTGGAGAAAACATTCCGATGCTGGCAAGTATTATCCAGGCAAAAAAACATCTGGTATCTGTGCAGAAGGTAAAGGCCGCTAGCAGTGGCTAACAATGGCTAAATAGCTAGTAGCTAATTAGCTGGATAGCTGCTGATGGAGGTTCTGGCTATAAGGTCTAAAAAATAGCGGCTCCGTGTCACATTGAGTGAGGCGGGTTACCGGAAGGTATATTTAATTTTAAAATGGAATAGAGATGGAAAATAAATTGAAATATATATACAAAAAAGACGTACACGAGAGGACGACAAACCACGTCTGCACTGCTACGCCATCTTGTGCTTTTATTTTGTAGATTAAAACAAGCAATGGTTACAGTACATGTCTTCCTGGCAGAAAACAATACAAGCATGTTAGACTAGCGTATGGAAAAGTACAATTTCCATGGAAAGATCTCAGGTTCATTTGATTCGATAATAGTAGGTTACATGGATGATGCATCAAACGTAATCATGATCTGCCTAAGAACAGGTCTGTATTGAGGAATGTAATAATGAAATATATATGAAAACATACAAATAATACAGTTTATATTAAAAACTTGGATTTTAAGAACAGTATACACATCACTACTTTCATTACTCGTTATCATCAGTAGTGTAAAGTACTTGTGTAAAATACTTTAAAGTACTACATAAGTTGTTTTATGGGATACCTGTACCTTACTTTACTATTTATATTTGACTACTTTTACTCCACTACATTCCTAAATAAAATGATATACTTTTTACTTTATACATTTTCCTTGACACCCAAAATGCTTAGCAGGACAGGAAAATGGTCCAATTCAGGAAAACATCCCTAGTCATCCCTACTGCTTCTGATCTGGAGGACTCACTAAACAGAAAACATCCCTGGTCATCCCTACTGCCTCTGATCTGGAGGACTCACTAAACAGAGAACATCCCTGGTCATCCCTACTGCCTCTGATCTGGTGGACTCACTAAACAGAGAACATCCCTGGTCATCCCTACTGCCTCTGATCTGGAGGACTCACTAAACACAAATGCATCGTTTGTAAATAATGTCTGAGTGTTGGAGTGTGCCCCAGGCAACCTGTAAATTATGTCTGAGTGTTGGAGTGTGCCCTTGGCTATCTGTAATTATGTCTGAGTGTTGGAGTGTGCCCTTGGCTATCTGTAATTATGTCTGAGTGTTGGAGTGTGCCCCTGGCTATCCATACATTTTCAAAACCAGAAAATGGTACCGTCTGCTTTGCTTAACATAAGGAATTTGAAATGATTTACACTTTCACTTTTGATACTAAAGTATATTTAAAATTAAATCCTTTTAGACTTTTACTCAAGTAGTATTTTACTGGGTGACTTTCACTTTTACTTGAGTAACTTTCTATTAAGGTATCTTTACTTTTACTCAAATATGACAATTGGGCACTTTTTCAATTGTCATAGATATCATCCACCTCCATGGCTTCGACTCCTGTGGCGTCGACTTTATCAAAGAGGAACTGGTGGAAGGTTCTCTGCTCTCCCTGATCTGTAGCTGAAGTGTTACTGTTGAACGGCAGCTTCTCCTGAAATGCCTTGACCAGGCTGGCATTATCAGACTTTGTCTTGACTCTTTCCAGCACTACGTCTAATTTCAGACTCCTCTGGCTCAGGAATCCCTGTAGCACATCAACTCGTTTCCTACGCACCGCTTGGATGATGATCTCCTCAAGTATGCCTGACAGGGGAATGGCAAACTCTATGATACTCTGGGTTTTCCCTCCTTTACCCTGGTAGGAGTAGCCTGCTGTATGCATAGCTATCAGCTGGCAGTACTCGTTGAAGACTGGAGAGCCAGAGGCACCGTGGAAGAAACAGGTGTCATAGGTAATCTTCTCTGTGTCCGTCAGTAGATGTGTGATGTCCCAGTTCTCCTCGAAATATCTGTTGTTTATGACATGTAATAATTCCTCATTTTCTGTGACATGTTTTTCTACAGCTTGTTTCCGATCTCCTCTTTGAATGATGAAGCAGGGGTCTGTCTTTTTCACCCCGCCCTCAGGGTGGCCGATGATGCAGATTCCCCCCTCTGGAGACGGAAAGCTGAAGGTGTCAAGCAAGCTTGAAGGCAAGGTGATGTCAGGACCTGAACTAAGCTCCAGCAAAGCAAAGTCAAGATTCCCAGAATAATCTTTTCCATAGGCTACAACCTCACTTTTCACTGGTATCTGCTGCGTACTTGCATCCAGGTCTTCAAAGTCAAACGTGACTGTTACTGATTGTTGCAGCGTGTTAGTTATCGGCTCATAGATTTGCTGGACAACATGGGCGTTTGTAAGGATGAACTTGTCAAACAGAAAGAAGCCAGTTCCTTTTGCATTCCCTTCAATTCTCACCTGACAAACAGAAGCACTCAGCTCTATCAGTCTCTTCACTTTCTTTACCTCTTGGAAGCTCTGTGTTTTCTTTCCAAACTCTACTCTTAAGAATTGTTGCACGTCTGAAGGCTTTTTCAGATTCTCTCTCTCTTTCATGTGATCTACCAAGCCTGCATATTGGGAACGTAGGATGTTTAGGATCTCTTTAGAGTTTGGAATCTCTTGCCGTTTTTGCTTCACTACCAGAGATCTATCATCTTTTCCTGTCTCCTTTGACTGCAACTGTGTTTGAACTGTGTCTGTTGTGGTAGGATTCTGAGGACAGAGAGCTGCTTCCGATGTTCCACCAGGTGGGACGGACAGCTCTTCAGTTGGTGTGTTGTCCACATCCTCAAGACTATCTGGCTGTGGCTGAGCTACATGACCGATACGTTTTACCTTCACAACCAACATTTCACCTTCACGACCTTGATGACGTTTCCTATCAAGACCATCAACTGGCTGGGACATCTCTGTGTCGACACCCGTCTCTGGCTCAGAAAGAACACAGCGTGTTTTAAAGATGGTTTTATCAAATCGCCCATCTCTCCTCAAGGCTTGCTTCACCTTTTCCCCTTTGTATCCGTACACACAAACATACTTCACTTTCTTCCTTAGCTCTGGGTTTTTCATTACTTTCCTTTTAACATTTTGTCCACCCTTAGTTTCAACAATGAAAGCCATCAAATTGTCAGGTTGTATTTTTGTGGGGGGGTTACTCTGTTTGGAAAGGCCCTGGGTATCTGAAGAACAGCCGTTTGGAACTGTGATCAAGCTGACTGTCACTAGCTCATCGTTATCAATTAAATGGCAGGGGAAATGTGTACTGACAGCTGCCCTTGGCTCTTTTTCTCTTTGGATGACAATTTCCATCCCCTGTTTTTTCTTTGTCGTGTTCTTGAACATCTCGCTTGTTCGCAGTGCATCCAAGACCGTTCCATAAGTATGGCATGTAACACTGTATTTTTTTTAATTGAAGCGGTATCGGAAGGTATGGCTTTCATCATGTGCTTCTTTCTGTGACAGAAGAGATGTAAGTGTTAAGGCTCAGGGGATTAGAACCACAGTCTCCCTCTCAGGAAACCAACGTCAACCACTAGGCCAAGAGGAAATTCCCCCTTGGTCTGAGAGTGACACTGATTTTAAGACGCAGGCAGAGAGTTACTCCGCCTCACCTCGGCTACATCAAATTGTAAAATAGAAGAATATATTAAAAATAACTCATAATTTACTATTATTAAAGAACAGATAAGTGTTAAGCAAATACAGGCAGATGAATGCATGTCTCACCTTGATATGAGGATCCTGAGATTGGCTAGATGTTCCTGGCTTATTGCCCGAGGATTTACTCTGATGAGAACTCTGTAATGCATGAGTTACAACATATACATCAACTACAATTACAATAAAGGGTCATAGTGGAATCATTTCTGAAGTTTAAATTGTTAGAGGCTAGCGTTGAAAAATGGAGGCTAGTATAGTAGTGACTGTATTGTAAATACTAGAGGGATAGTAGCCGTTAGTGACTGTAGAAGTGGTGAATGATGGTAGTGGAAGTATTAGTAGTAGTAGTAGTAGTAGTAGTAGTAGTAGTAGTAGTAGTAGTGGTACGTAGTGGTGGTACGCTTTCTCCCCTGACCCATCTGTCTATCTCCTCATTTGAATTCCATGCTGTCACAGTCACTAGCCTTAACATCCTTATCATTTATCGCCCTCCAGGTTACCCTGGAGAGTTCATCAATGAGCTTGACGTCTTGATAAGTTCCTTCCCTGAGGATGGCTCACCTCTCACAGTTCTGGGTGACTTTAACCTCCCCACGTCTACCTTTGACTCATTCCTCTCTGCCTCCTTCTTTCCACTCCTCTCCTCTTTGTACCTCACCCTCTCACCTTCCCCCCCTACTCACAAGGCAGGTAATACGCTTGACCTCATCTTTACTAGATGCTGTTCTACTAATCTCACTGCAACTCCCCTCCAAGTCTCCGACCACTACCTTGCATCCTTTTCCCTCTCGCTCTCCTCCAACACTACTCACTCTGCCCCTACTCAGATGGTATTGCGCCGTCCCAACCTTCGCTCTCTCTCTCCTACTACTCTCTCCTCTTCCATCCTATCATCTCTTCCCTCTGCTCAATCCTTCTCCAACCAATCTCCTGATTCTGCCTCCTCAACCCCCCTCTCCTCCCTTTCTGCATCCTTTGACTCTCTATGTCCCCTATCCTCCCGGCCGGCTCGGTCCTCCCCTCCTGCTCCGTGGCTTGATGACTCATTGCGAGCTCACAGAACAGGGCTCCGGGCAGCCGAGCGGAAATGGAGGAAAACTAGCCTCCCTGCGGACCTGGCATCTTTTCACTCCCTCCTCTCTACATTTTCTTCCTCTGTTTCTGCTGCTAAAGCCACTTTCTACCACTCTAAATTCCAAGCATCTGCCTCTAACCCTAGGAAGCTCTTTGCCACCTTCTCCTCCCTCCTGAATCCTCCTCCCCCCCTCCTCCCTCTCTGCGGATGACTTTGTAAACCATTTTGAAAAGAAGGTTGACGACATTCGATCCTCGTTTGTTAAGTTAAACGACACCGCTGGTCCTGCTCACGTTGCCCTACCCTATGCTCTGACCTCTTTCTCCCCTCTCTCTCCAGATGAAATCTTGCGACTTGTGACGGCCGGCCGTCCAACAACCTGCCCGCTTGACCCCATCTCCTCCTCTCTTCTCCAGACCATTTCCGGAGACCTTCCCCCCTACCTCACCGAGCTCATCAACTCATCCTTGACCGCTGGCTACGTCACTTTCGTCTTCAAGAGAGCGAGAGTTCCACCCCTTCTCAAAAAACCTACACTCGATCCCTCCGATGTCAACAACTACAGACCAGTATCCCTTCTTTCTTTTCTCTCCAAAACTCTTGAACGTGCCGTCCTTGGCCAGCTCTCTTGCTATCTCTCTAAGAATGACCTTGATCCAAATCAGTCAGGTTTCAAGACTGGCCATTCAACTGAGACCGCTCTTCTCTGTGTCACGGAGGCTCTCCGCACTGCTAAAGCTAACTCTCTCATCTCTCTCATCCTTCTAGACCTATCTGCTGCCTTTGATACTGTGAACCATCAAATCCTCCTCTCCACCCTCTCCGAGTTGGGCATCTCCGGCGCGGCTCACTCTTGGATTGCGTCCTACCTGACAGGTCGCTCCTACCAGGTGGCATGGCAAGAATCCGTCTCCGCACCACGTGCTCTCACCACTGGTGTCCCCCAGGGCTCAGTTTTAGGCTCTCTCCTATTCTCGCTATACACCAAGTCACTTGGCTCTGTCATATCCTCACATGGTCTCTCCTATCATTGCTACGCAGCCGACACACAATTCATCTTCTCCTTTCCCCCTTCTGATAACCAGGTGGCGAATCACATCTCTGCATGTCTGGCAGACATATCAGTGTGGATGACGGATCACCACCTCAAGCTGAACCTCGGCAAGACGGAGCTGCTCTTCCTCCCGGGGAAGGACTGCCCATTCCATGATCTCGCCATCACGGTTGACAACTCCATTGTGTCCTCCTCCCAGAGTGCTAAGAGCCTTGGGGTGACCCTGGACAACACCCTGTCGTTCTCAGCTAACATCAAGGCGGTGACCCGATCCTGTAGGTTCATGCTCTACAACATTCGCAGAGTACGACCCTGCCTTACACAGGAAGTGGCGCAGGTCCTAATCCAGGCACTTGTCATCTCCCGTCTGGATTACTGCAACTCGCTGATGGCGGGGCTCCCTGCCTGTGCCATTAAACCCTTACAACTCATCCAGAACGCCGCAGCCCGTCAGGTGTTCAACATTCCCAAGTTCTCTCACGTCACCTCGCTCCTCCGCACACTCCACTGGCTTCCAGTTGAAGCTCGCATCTGCTACAAGACCATGGTGCTTGCCTACGGAGCTGTGAGGGGAACGGCACCTCCGTACCTTCAGGCTCTGATCAGTCCCTACACCCAAAGAAGGGCACTGCGTTCATCCACCTCTGGCCTGCTCGCCTCCCTACCTCTGTGGAAGCACAGTTCCCGCTCAGCCCAGTCAAAACTGTTCGCTGCTCTGGCACCCCAATGGTGGAACAAGCTCCCTCACGACGCCAGGACAGCGGAGTCAATCACCACCTTCCGGAGACACCTGAAACCCCACCTCTTCAAGGAATACCTGGGATAGGATAAAGTAATCCTTCTACCCCCCCTCCCCGAAAGATTTAGATGCACTATTGTAAAGTGGTTGTTCCACTGGATATCTTAAGGTGAATGCACCAATTTGTAAGTCGCTCTGGATAAGAGCGTCTGCTAAATGACTTAAATGTAAATGTAAATGTAGTAGTAGTGGTGGTAGTAGTAGTAATGTTGTAGTAGTAGTGGTGGAAGAAAAAGTGGTACTAGTAGTAGTAGTAGTAGTAGTGGTTGTAGTAGTAGTGGTGGTAGTAGTAGTGGTGGTAATGGTAGTGGTGGTAATGGTTGTAGTAGTAGTAGTAGTAGTAGTAGTAGTAGTAGTAGTGGTTGTAGTAATGGTGGTTGTAGTTGTAGTGGTAGTGGTAGTAGTAGTAATGGTAGTAGTAGTAGTAGTACTAGTGGTATTAGTAGTAGTAGTGGTGGTGGTGGTTGTAGTAGTAGTTGTGGTAGTAGTGGTGGTAGTAGTGGTGGTAATGGTAATGGTAGTGGTGGTAATGGTTATAGTAATAGTAGTAGTAGTAGTGGTTGTAGTAATGGTGGTTGTAGTAGTAGTGGTAGTGGTGGTGGTAGTACTAGTAGTGGTTGTAGTAGTGGTAGTAGTAGTAGTAGTACTAGTAGTGGTTGTAGTAGTGGTAGTACTAGTAGTGGTTGTAGTAGTGGTAGTACTAGTAGTGGTTGTAGTAGTGGTAGTACTAGTAGTAGTGGTAGTGGTAGTAGTAGTAGTGGTATTAGTAGGGGTAGTGATAGTAGTGTTAGTGGTAGTAGTAGTAGTAGTAGTAGTAGTAGTAGTAGTAGTAGTAGTAGTAGTAGTAGTAGTAGTAGTAGTAGTAGTAGTGATAGTAGTAGTAGTGGTAGTGATAGTAGTAGTGGTAGTAGTAGCAATGGTGGTGGTAGTGGTGGTAGTAGTGGTAGTAGTGGTGGTAGTAGTGGTAGTAGTGGTGGTGGTAGTAGTGGTGGTGGTGGTGGTGGTAGTGGTGGTAGTAGTAGTGGTGGTAGTAGTAGTGGTGGTAATGGTAGTGGTGGTAATGGTTGTAGTAGTAGTAGTAGTAGTTGTAGTAATGGTGGTTGTAGTAGTAGTGGTAGTGGTGGTGGTAGTAGTAATGGTAGTGGTAGTACTAGTAGTGGTTGTAGTAGTGGTAGTACTAGTAGTAGTAGTACTAGTAGTGGTTGTAGTAGTAGTAGTACTAGTAGTGGTTGTAGTAGTGGTAGTACTAGTAGTAGTAGTGGTAGTAGTGGTAGTGATAGTAGTAGTAGTAGTGGTAGTGATAGTAGTAGTAGTAGTGGTAGTGATAGTAGTAGTGGTAGTAGTAGCAATGGTGGTGGTGGTAGTAGTAGTAGCAATGGTGGTAGTAGTAGTAGTAGTAGTAGTAGTAGTAGTAGTAGTAGTAATATCAATGGCGGTTTTAGTGGTAATGGTAGTAGTGTTGTAGTAGTGGTAGTGGTGGTAGTAGTGTTAGTAGTAATAGCAATGGTGGTTGTAGTGGTAGTGGTGTAGTGTTGTAGTAGTGGTAGTAGTGGTAGTAGTAGTAGTAGTAGTAGTAGTAGTGGTGGTAGTAGTAGTAATAGTAGTAGTAGTGGTGGAAGAAAAAGTGGTATTAGTAGTAGTAGTAGTAGTAGTGGTTGTAGTAGTAGTGGTGGTAGTAGTAGTGGTGGTGGTGGTAGTAGTAGTGGTGGTAATGGTTGTAGTAGTAGTAGTAGTAGTAGTAATGGTGGTTGTAGTAGTAGTGGTATTAGTAGTAGTAGTGGTGGTAGTAGTGGTGGTGGTAGTAGTGGTGGTAATGGTAGTGGTGGTAATGGTGGGGGTAGTGGTAGTAGTAATGGTACTGGTAGTACTAGTAGTGGTTGTAGTAGTGGTCGTACTAGTAGTAGTAGTAGTAGTAGTAGTAGTAGTGGTGGTAGTAGTAATAGCAATGGTGGTTGTAGTGGTAATGGTAGTAGTGTTGTGGTAGTGGTGGTAGTAGTGTTAGTAGTAATAGCAATGGTGGTTGTAGTGGTAGTGGTAGTAGTGTTGTAGTAGTGGTAGTAGTGGTAGTAGTAGTAGTAGTAGTAGTAGTAGTGGTGGTAGTAGTAGTAATAGTAGTAGTAGTGGTGGAAGAAAAAGTGGTATTAGTAGTAGTAGTAGTAGTAGTGGTTGTAGTAGTAGTGGTGGTAGTAGTAGTGGTGGTGGTGGTAGTAGTAGTGGTGGTAATGGTTGTAGTAGTAGTAGTAGTAATGGTGGTTGTAGTAGTAGTGGTATTAGTAGTAGTAGTGGTGGTAGTAGTGGTGGTGGTAGTAGTGGTGGTAATGGTAGTGGTGGTAATGGTGGGGGTAGTGGTAGTAGTAATGGTAGTGGTAGTACTAGTAGTGGTTGTAGTAGTGGTCGTACTAGTAGTAGTAGTAGTAGTAGTAGTAGTAGTAGTAGTAGTGGTGGTAGTAGTAATAGCAATGGTGGTTGTAGTGGTAATGGTAGTAGTAGTAGTGTTGTAGTAGTGGTAGTGGTGGTAGTAGTGTTAGTAGTAATAGCAATGGTGGTTGTAGTGGTAGTGGTAGTAGTGTTTTAGTAGTGGTAGTAGTGGTAGTAGTAGTGGTGGTGGTAGTAGTAGTAATAGTAGTAGTAGTAGTAGTAGTCGTAATAGCAATGGTGGTTGTAGTGGTAATGGTAGTAGTAGTAGTGGTAGTGGTGGTAGTAGTGTTAGTAGTAATAGCAATGGTGGTTGTAGTGGTAGTGGTAGTAGTGTTTTAGTAGTGGTAGTAGTGGTAGTAGTAGTAGTGGTGGTGGTAGTAGTGGTATTAGTAGTAGTAGTAGTAGTAGTCGTAATAGCAATGGTGGTTGTAGTGGTAATGGTAGTAGTAGTAGTGGTAGTGGTGGTAGTAGTGTTAGTAGTAATAGCAATGGTGGTTGTAGTGGTAGTGGTAGTAGTGTTTTAGTAGTGGTAGTAGTGGTAGTAGTAGTAGTAGTATTAGTAGTAGTGGTAGTAGTAGTAGTAATAGTAGTAGTAGTGGTGGAAGAAAAAGTGGTATTAGTAGTAGTAGTAGTAGTAGTAGTGGTTGTAGTAGTAGTGGTGGTAGTAGTAGTGGTTGTGGTGGTGGTAGTAGTAGTGGTGGTAGTAAAGTGGTGGTAATGGTGGTAATTGTTGTAGTAGTAGTAGTAGTAGTAGTAGTAATGGTAGTACTAGTAGTGGTTGTAGTAGTGGTAGTACTAGTAGTAGTAGTAGTAGTACTAGTGGTATTAGTAGTGGTATTAGTAGTGGTAGTAGTAGTAGTAGTAGTAGTAGTAGATGTAGTAGTAGCAATGGTGGTGGTAGTGGTGGTAGTGGTAGTAGTAGTGGTAGTGGTGGTGGTGGTAGTGGTAGTAGTAGTGGTGGTAATGGTAGTGGTGGGGGTAGTGGTAGTAGTAATGGTAGTGGTAGTACTAGTAGTGGTTGTAGTAGTGGTCGTACTAGTAGTAGTAGTAGTGGTGGTAGTAGTAATAGAAATGGTGGTTGTAGTGGTAATGGTAGTAGTAGTAGTAGTGTTGTAGTGGTGGTAGTAGTGTTAGTAGTAATAGCAATGGTGGTTGTAGTGGTAGTGGTAGTAGTGTTGTAGTAGTGGTAGTAGTGGTAGTAGTAGTAGTGGTGGTGGTAGTAGTAGTAGTAATAGTAGTAGCAGTAGTGGTGGAAGAAAAAGTGGTATTAGTAGTAGTAGTAGTAGTGGTTGTAGTAGTAGGTGTGGTAGTAGTAGTGGTGGTAATGGTGGTAATGGTTGTAGTAGTAGTAGTAGTAGTAGTAGTGGTGGTTGTAGTGGTAGTAGTAGGGGTGGTAGTAGTAGTAGTAGTAATGGTAGTGGTAGTACTAGTAGTGGTTGTAGTAGTGGTTGTACTAGTAGTAGTAGTACTAGTGGTGGTAGTAGTAGTACTAGTGGTGGTAGTAGTAGTAGTAGTAGTAGTAGTAGTAGTAGTAGTAGTAGTAGTAGTAGTAGTGATAGTAGTAGTACTAGTGACAGTAGTAGTGGTAGTAGTAGCAATGGTGGTAGTGGTAGTAGTAGTGGTAGTGGTGGTGGTGGTATTGGTGGTAGTAGTGGTAGTGGTGGTAGTAGTAGTAGTAGTAGTAGTAGTAGTAGTAGTAGTGGTGGTAGTAGTAGTAGTGGTGGTGGTGGTAGTAGTAGTAGTAATAGCAATGGTGGTTGTAGTGGTAATGGTAGTAGTAGTGTTGTAGTAGTGGTAGTAGTGGTAGTAGTAGTAGTGGTGGTGGTAGTAGTAGTAATAGTAGTAGTAGTGGGGGAAGAAAAAGTGGTATTAGTAGTAGTAGTAGTGGTTGTAGTACTAGTGGTGGTAGTAGTAGTGGTTGTGGTGGTGGTAGTAGTAGTGGTGGTAGTAGTAGTGGTGGTAATGGTGGTAATTGTTGTAGTAGTAGTAGTAGTAGTAATGGTAGTGGTAGTACTAGTAGTGGTTGTAGTAGTGGTAGTACTAGTAGTAGTAGTACTAGTGGTATTAGTAGTGGTATTAGTAGTGGTAGTAGTAGTAGTAGCTGTAGTAGTAGCAATGGTGATGGTAGTGGTGGTAGTGGTAGTAGTAGTGTAGTGGTGGTGGTGGTAGTGGTAGTAGTAGTGGTGGTAATGGTAGTGGTGGGGGTAGTGGTAGTAGTAATGGTAGTGGTAGTACTAGTAGTGGTTGTAGTAGTGGTCGTACTAGTAGTAGTAGTAGTGGTGGTAGTAGTAATAGCAATGGTGGTTGTAGTGGTAATGGTAGTAGTAGTAGTAGTGTTGTAGTAGTGGTAGTGGTGGTAGTAGTGTTAGTAGTAATAGCAATGGTGGTTGTAGTGGTAGTGGTAGTAGTGTTGTAGTAGTGGTAGTAGTGGTAGTAGTAGTAGTGGTGGTGGTAGTAGTAATAGTAGTAGTAGTAGTAGTGGTGGAAGAAAAAGTGGTATTAGTAGTAGTAGTAGTGGTTGTAGTAGTAGTGGGTGTGGTAGTAGTAGTGGTGGTAATGGTTGTAGTAGTAGTAGTAGTAGTAGTAGTAGTGGTAGTGGTTGTAGTGGTAGTAGTAGGGGTGGTAGTAGTAGTAATGGTAGTGGTAGTACTAGTAGTGGTTGTAGTAGTGGTTGTACTAGTAGTAGTAGTACTAGTGGTGGTAGTAGTAGTAGT